>NC_069006.1:19927322-19928367 GCF_001194135.2 Octopus bimaculoides
ATATATATATATATATATATATATATATATATATATAGGTATATGATAGGATTGCTTCAATATTTCAGGGATAGTCTGAAGTATCTAAGCAACCAGAGGATAGTTAAATCCATATATATATAACTAGCGTCGTGACGTCTTAATAAACCCCACAAGATTAATTTACTCGAATATTTCAGCAAGTTTAATAATACATTCGACCTTTGTTTTATTTTGTAGATCTTATTTTCAATCAAGCTAAAAGAGTCTGTGATTATAAGGACAGTGCCACGTGCAAATAAAATCCAGCCGAACACACGCACGCACACACATAGATCATTTATGAATATTCAGTAATAAAATCAGATACTTTATTACAAAATTTAATATTTTCAGCATGGTTTTCTTTTCTTTTGGCAATTGTTGTTGTTGTTGTTATTTACTTTTAATCTGCATGTTTGTTGCAATCGCTTGCCGAAACGCATCCATCGTCCTGGGGTAAGTGAAAGATAAGAGATGCTAGAATATAACTGAAAGCTTGAGGAGAAGAAGTGGCAGGGACAGTAGCGAAATATCTCCATGTAATACAACACAGACATTTAAATAGATAGGGTTTTTCTAAAGATGTGGGCAGTACTTAGCACAATCTTTTAGATTTCTCTGAGACATGGTTCTCCTGGGATGTTGTCTAGGTGTTTCTGACGTCCCTTCTTTATCATACCTAGGGCACCTACAATAACAGGAACAGTTCTCGCTTTAAGATGCCACATCTTTTGTGTTTCAATTTCCAAGTCCTTATAAGGACTAAGTTTGTCAAATTCCATTACAGATATATTTTTATCTGTGGGAACACTTACTTCTGTTAGTCTACAAGTATTTTCTTTCTTATTTTTAATATTTATGTCTGGTCGATTAGCCTAGATCGTTCTGTGGGTTTTGACTGGAAAATACCAGAGGATGATAACATTTTTTACCTTCAACGACTGGCTCAGGATGATGTTCATACCAGTAAGCAGGAGTGCTGATTTTATAGTGTTTACATGTAAATACTGTCCTATCCTATCGT
>NC_069006.1:19930467-19932477 GCF_001194135.2 Octopus bimaculoides
TAGCGAAATACCGCTAAACATTTCGTCCAACATGCTAACGATTGCGCTAGCTCACCGTCTGAATAATAATAATAACAACAACAACAACAACAACAACAACAACAACAACAACAATAATAATAATAATAATAATAATAATAATAATAATAATAATAATAATAATAATCCTTTCTACTAGAGGTACAAGGTCTGAAATTTTGGGAGGAGGGACAAGTCGATTACATCGAACCCAGTACTTAACTGGTACTTAATTTATCGACCTCGAAAGGATGAAAGGCAACTCATAACATAGCGATGGGCGAAATACCACCAAGCATTTCGTCCAGCGCGCTAACTATTCGCCACTGTAGGGTAGGACAGTATTTACAATGGAAAATATGTAAACACTACACAATCAACGCTCCTGCTTACTGGTATGAACAATATCCTGAGCCAGTCGTTGAAGGTAAAATATGTCACTATCCTCTGGGATTTTCCAGTCAACACCGACGGAACGATCCAGTCTAATCGACCAGACATTGTCATTAAAGATTAGGAAGAAAATATTTATAGACTAATAGATGTAAGTGTTCTCCTTGATAAGAATATATCTGTAACGGAATTTGACAAATTAAGTAAATATAAGGACCTGAAAAGTGAAATACAAAAAAATATAGGATCTTAAAGTGAGAACTGTTCCTGTTATTATGGGTGCCCTGTTATTGTGGGTTATTGTGGTATAAGAAAGGGATGTCAAAAACGCATAGAAAATATCCCGGGAGAACCATGTCTCACAGGAATCCCAAAAATTGTGCTAACAAGTATTGCCCACATCCTTAGAAAAACCCTATCAATTTAAATGTCAGTGTTGTATTGCATGAAGATTTTTCGCTACTGTCCGTGCCACTTCCCCTCCGCAAGCTTTCAGTCATACTGTAACAACTCTTATCCTTCACTCGCCCCAGGACGGTGAGTGTGTCTCGGCAAGTGATTGAAACAAACAGGCAAGTTAAAAGTAAATGATAATAATAATAGTAAGAAGAAGAAGAAGAAGAAGAATCCTTTCTACTATAGGCACAAAGCCTGCAATTTGGTGGGAGGGAGACTAGTCGATTAAATTTCCCAGCGTCCTGCTTATACATAATTATTCGATAGTTATTAAATGAAGTCATTATTTATAGATGCTTACATTTTTTATGTTTTCTGTGAATAATAATAATAATAATTCTGCTTGTCATTGCGTTGCTTAGCTCGTCGCTAACGCTTTTGCGTGATTAAAGAGAAAGAGGGAGAGAGGGGAAAAGGGAAGGAGCAAAAGAGGAACCCACCCCCCTCTTTCGCTCTTGGACCCCCTCTTTGTATTGTCTTGTTATCGTCCCCTTTGTACAGCTCATGTGGCTAATTTTAAATAAAGTGATCAGATATTTGTGCCGAATATGAGTTCACTATGTCCATCAATTCGACGTTGCCTGTGCAAATGCATTATGTACCCACACGTCACGTGTCGAAGTGATCGCAGAGAACAACGCACTACCCGGTCTAGGAATTGAAACTACGATCTCGTGAGCGTGCGTGCAACACCCTAAACGCTAAGCCATGTGCCCTCACGCACCATAAAATACAGCCAGCTTTAAAAAATAAGGCAGGGAAACGAACAGAGAAAGTCTGTCTTGTTTTTTGTCCGCCACTACATTCCTCCATGGCTAGATTTAATTTGCGTATACAGATTTAATCTGCGATCCATGGGACGAGCCGTTTTAACGTTGCGTCCTGCCCGAAGCTCGTCGAAATGCCGGTGTTAAAACGTGGGTAGCTGATGAAGTAGAATGTTCTCTATGTGGCTCGTGTGTTCTCGTCTACGTTTGTTTGCAATGTCCTGTACCCAGATATGCACCTATACATACAGGTGGATGTCGGTATGCACATACCTGTACGTATATATGCATATACTCATTTACTTTTGTTTTTACATGATTGAACGCAGCGTCTCACAAAAATTGTAAGTAGTTCGTAAACTTATCCTCCGACGCT
>NC_069006.1:19933913-19936034 GCF_001194135.2 Octopus bimaculoides
CTAATTTGGCTTGCGCTGATACAGGCAAAATAGATTTACAATTGATAAACGTCTTTGTGTCATCATGAGAACAAGCATGTTATGAAACGAGGCTATCAAAACGGTAATAGATATTGAAATTTTATCAATAATACATTATTATTATTTTGATATCAGTAAAAATCTTTTGTGAGGTAAACATCTGTCACTGGTGAACAGGTTTCTTTTTATAAATATCGACGTTCTCAAAAACATTGTTTACGTAATAAGATTGTTAACAACTTTGAACATAAATTCTACATTTCTTTAAGTGTTTTTTTTGTGTTTTAAACAGATTGTGGAAATTTAGGGGTTTTAGTAAATTCTAGATAAGAATGGCATGCAGAGATAGATAGAATTTGATGATTCCACTGATTGACCTTTATTCTAAGAGAAAAAACATCTTTAAACAGATTGTGGAAATTTAGGGGTTTTAGTAAATTCTAGATAAGAATGGCATGCGGAGATAGATAGAATTTGACGATTCCACTGATTGACCTTTATTCTGAGAGAAAAAAATCTTTTTTCACCTGGTTGAACTAAAGGGTCACTAAGGAAAGATTGGGTTCTATTTCTTTCAACGGTTTACAAGCTCGACTCAAACTAACCGACCACGCTGTTTAATTTTTTTGACGACGCTTAACACCACTATTACCTTCGGACGTTATAGCTTTTTTTTTTACCCTTTTCCTTTTGATACATACAGTCGCAGGCGTAGAAGCGTGGTGAGAAGTTTGGTTGCCAATCACATGGTTCCAGGTTTAGTCCCACTGCGTACTAGCTTGGGCAAGTGTCTGCTATAGCCCCAAGCCGGCCAAAGCTTTTGTAAGTCGATTTGGTTGATGGAAACTAAAAGCAGCCTTTTGTATATATATGTGTATATGTGTGTGTATGTATACACACACATATACACACACATGTACACACACACCGCAGTCTAATGACTGGTCGCAGTCTAATGACTGAAACAAGTAAAACATAGACGATAAAGATAGTCCTATAGGAAAGTGGGTTATACGTCATTAGATGTATACCTGACTTTCCTATATAAAATTAAGAATATAACGGAACGCTGAACTCCAGACTATCAACTTAAACAACATTTATTCAGGTGGTAAATATATACATCTTTAGCTCTTGTTTGTTGTTACAGCTTCTGTGTGTGTGAGCTTAGTTGTTGGGACGTTGTTATGTAGTATGTAGATGTAAGCGAGCTGTCTAGCGTAAGTCCGAAAGATGGAGAGAGACAGCTAAACACGTCCATGCTCTATCGCTGGCCAGCAAGAAAGAGACTGTCTCCAGGCTGGAATGTTGGAGACACTGCTTGACACGTCCATGCTCATGGCCGGCCGACCGAGAAAAAGATAGAATAGAAGCGGGAACGCTTGGTTGTTTAATTCCACGCATGCGTGAGACTACGCATGCGCACGGCGTTACTACAGTCCCATTGCTTTTCAATGCACTTCTTCCAGAAGTCTCTAAGTTTGCTTTTTCTATAGAAGAAGGTTTTCGGTTGATCACGCTTCTTTGTTCGTTGCAAAGGAAGTTTAAGCAATCGAAATACGTGATAGTCGGAAGGGGTAAGATTTGGACCGTATTCAGAGTGTTTCAGCAACTGGAAACCCAATTTTCAATGGTTTTATACGCACAGCATTCGTGCTACACGTGCCCATCTATCTTCGTACATTCTCACTGACAGGCGTTTCCTCTTTCCTTTTCAGGTGGAAAGTGAAACATCTCGCCAAACCGAGTCCAGAGATGAAGCTGGCCATCACCAATCCTTTCATTCTCGACTTCCACATGACCACGAGAAAACAATTCTTACCTTCTTTCGTAAGGAGATCCGGTGGATCAATTTTTAGAATTGAATCAGACGACAGCTGCACCCTTCTTGCATCTGTGACAGCGATCTTATCGATGGTGCATCAATCATAGAACAGAAGAAGGGACAATAGATGAAGCGGCTATGTTTATGTTACATAATACAATACATTCTGTTTGTGTCTACTGATGTGTGTGTGTGTGTGAGTGTGAGTGTGAGTGTGTGCGTGTGTGTGTGTGTGTAGCATCGTGTTGTACGTGGGTTTGATAAATATCGATTGA
>NC_069006.1:19936119-19941141 GCF_001194135.2 Octopus bimaculoides
TGTGTGTGTGTGTGTGTGTGTGTGTGTGTGTGTGTGTGTGTGTGTGTGTGTGTGTGTGTAGCATCGTGTTGTACGTGGGTTTGATAAATATCGATTGAATATGTTTTACACATGTCGTGTGTGTATATGTGTGTGTGTGAGTGTGTGTGTGTGTGTGTGAGTGTACGTGTCTTATGTGTGGTTTATTTGTATGTATGTGTGGGCGGGGCACAAGGATAGATAGGAAAATATGTGTAATATACGTGCGTGCATACAGTTGCATGTTTGTATATATGTGCCTGTGCCTACATACATACATACATACATACATATATACATACATACCTATATATATATATATATATATATATATATAATGTATATTTTTGTATGTATGTATGTATGTATGCAAATAAATAGATAGGTAGATATGTACGTAGGTACGTACGTAGGCGTGGCTAGACAGATAGATAGATGGCTGGATATATATATATATATGTATGTATATAAACAACACGCTGCTAAAACGTTATCTGCAAGACAACAAACCACAGGACCAATTATGAAGCTTCTGATATTAGTTCTTACTTCGATCGCTGCCAACTTAATCATTCTACACCAAACTAACGCCACCAATGGTAAGTCGCATTGTGTAATTTTTTTAATGTTTGTATATGTGTTTGTATGTGCGCGCGCGCGCGTATGTGTGTGGTTGTACCTATGTGTATTGTATTAAACATTCGATTGTATTTGACACGAGTCTTGACCCTGTCACTGCGAAATTGAATTTCATGGGTATTCCGGTAATGATCGATTTCTTTTTTTTTTTTTTTTTTTTTCTGTAAACCATCAAGTGATACATCAGGACCCATCATCAGCGATATTTCCAAGGGTCATTAGATGTTTCGGGTCTTTCACCATCAGGCATCCTCACCCAGGTGACTCAACCGGCATTGATCAAACCCCACTTTGTTTCCAGTTAGAGCAACCCTTAGCAGCACTGCTCCGCCCCATTCTTTTTTCCAGTTAGAACAACTCCTTGTAGCATTACTCCACCCCACTTTCTTTCCAATTAGCACTCCCTCTAGTAACACGGTGTTGATTTGTTTACGTGCCCGTAACTTAGTGGTTTGGCAAAAGACACCGATAGAAATAAGTAGCAGGATTTTTAAAACAATAAGTATCTTGGGTAGGTTCGTTTGACTAAAACCCTACAAGGTGCTGCCCCAGCATGATCGCAGTCCTTTGACTGAAACGAGAAAAAGATAAGAGAAACGCACATACACTAGGAATGTCAATATTTGAAGAATGGATTAACAGTAATACCTCACTTTACGAGACCCCGGGCTTACGAATTTTGATTTTTAATCACATGATCCAAATTTTGAACGAAGTGCAAAAGTTTTTACTACCATAACCAAATGCTTCTGCGTGTTACCGAGAAATTTATAGAGAGCGGGAAAAAGCTTCTTCTAAGCAAACAGCTCCAAACTTGTTTTTTAAAAAGAAATCTACCAGTCCGTCTACGAGTACTTGTGAATCGGTGATCGCGTCTACAAGTGATGCTGTGCGCGAGTCTAGTGCGAGTGAATGTGATTCTGAAAACAATTATAATAATATTTTGTATTATAAATGATCTTGAGATTCTATTTAATTTACATAAAATATTCTTTAAAATATTTTTCTGGATACAAATTACGATTTATAACATTGCTACTATGGGAAATTATTGCCCTGCTTTACAGGTTTTCACTTTACGAGCGGTCTACGGGAACAAATTAACTCGTATATCGAGGCATCACTGCATTTTTAATGAATTTTTTTCTCTTTTGCAGTTGGCGTTGATTGTTCCAAAGTGAAAGATGGTTTCTATGAGATAAGCTGCAAGAGTTTTGTTGAATGTAAGGAGGGAAAGAAGTACCAACATTACTGTAACGGAACCACTGTCCTCGATAGAAGAGACATGAAGTGCAAAGAGTGAGTACAATATATGTCCGATATATATATATATATAATCATAAACTATATAAAAAAAAATACTCATGAAAAAATACATATAAATACTCTTTTACTTGTTTCCGTCATTTGACTGTGACCATGCTGGAGCACCGCCTTTAGTCGAGCAAATCGACCCCAGGACTTATTCCTTGGATGAACCTTGAAACTAATGTTCAAGTCGTTTGGGCAACACTGGCGGTATATTCTCCAGATCGTACAAATGATGTACCGCTCGCAGCGGCGCTGGAGAGAGTAGAGTTTCAAGGCTTTAAGGCGGTCCCAGCAATCGAGATCAGTCATGCCTTCAATTCGTTTATTGAGTGCCCTCTGGGGTGATTCAATCCTCGAGATGTTTTGTTTTGTATGGGGAGACCACAAGGGGCCAGAGTATTCGAGGTGTGGCCGTACAAAGGAGGAGAAAAGTGGAATGATGACACCTTGTTCTCTGGACTGGAAGGTTCTTAAGATCCAGGAGCTCATCTTACGAGCTATATCGACCTTATATATATATTGTAATAGAATTGTAAGCTTTCAACGTATACTGACTACAGAAAATAATCTAAATCACCGTAACGGAAAGAAAATGGACATAGGTACACATGTTAGATTATTTTGTTCAGTTGAAATATAGTGAAGATCTATAATTCTATTTACAAAATTTTCACTCACCACTGTTTCTTTATTCACACAGAATTAACGCATGTTTCCACAGACATCGTGGTTTCAATTCCTAGACTGGGTGGTGCGGTGTGCTCTTAAGTGAAACACTCCATCTCAAGTTGCTCTGCAATCATTTAAACGCCTGAAGCGTTGTACGCCGTGTACTTGTTCAGGCAATTTCGATTTGATGGAGGGAATGAGCTAAAGTACAGCACAAACAGTTGATCACAATAAACAAATCATTTGTGTAGGTCGTTCGGTAAAAGCTGAATGCTCATACATAGTCTTCGATAGAAGAGTCCACAGTATAAATATGGGATCTTTCTGAATTGATGGGCACCACTTTTCATTTATGTTTTGTGTAGTGTTTTTGGTACCGAAACACTTTCAAACTTCGTATACTTGTATATTTTGTGTTATAGAACAGATGAAAAATTTTGTATTCGAAGTTATTTCATGTAAAAAATTGTCGTATTTCGGTAATTTCAACTAATCACTGACGTCTATTGAGGTGAAAACAATTACTGTTGTGAATTGTAAACACCACACGTTGTGCGGTGTAATGGGATCTTTTCCCTTGAATAAAATTAGTGCAAAGTGTCTCGTTAAGAAAACAAGTGGTGCCCATCAATTCAGAAAGATCCCAGAAAAATCCTAAATATGCATATAAAAATGTGTGTGTGTGTCGCGTGTGTGTAAGTGTGTGAGGATAATTTTATAATTTCGTTAAACCGAAGAATAAAATAGGACCGCAGATGGAAGTGCTCAGGTAACACTGAGACGAAAGGAAAAATAAATTGAAAGGTATAACGGATAAACGCTCTAATTGGTTAAAACAACTTTATAACATTCCATATTATCATAAATCGGACATAAATATATATTAAAACATCAGGGCCTCCAATGGTAAAACCCAATATTATAAAATATACACATATATATATATACAAAAATATGCATCGTACTATATATACGATATATTCTATATGCTTCGTAGAATGAAACATTAAGGACCTATTTCTATGAGTACCACCGAATTAGTTGAATCTACACATTGTGACTTGAATTTATATATTTTTTCTTGTTTCATTTTTAAAGTCCTGCCAAGGTACCGAAACCGTGTGGAGAATACAGAGACTGCAGTGAACGTAAGGATGGTCGTTATCCAGATCTTGACAACAAATGCAAATCTTACTTTACCTGTGAGAATCATCAATATATGGGACACAATCTGTGCCCGGCAGGTAAGTTTCTCTTTCACCTCATAGATTACTGATATCATTATTCGTCATATACATAAGGTGAAGAGCTGGCACGCCGGACAAAATGCTTAGCGGCATTTCGTCTGTCTTCATGTTCTGAGTTTAAATTCTGCTGAGGGCGACTTTGCCTTTTATCCTTCCGGAGTTGATAAAATATGTACCGGTTGAACACTGGGGTCGATGTAATCGACTTACCCCTCCCAAAAATTGCTTCAACCAAAATTTGAAACCAATATGTGTTAAAAATGGCGAGCTGGAAGGATTATTAGCATGCAAACAAAATGTTTAGCAGCATTTCGTCCGTCTGTAGGTTCTGAGTTTAAATTCTGCCGAGGTCGACTTAGCCTGTCTTCCATTCTGGGGTCGATAAAATAAGTACCAGGTGAACACTGGGGTCAATGTAATCAACTAACACTCTCTTTTGAAATTGCTGGCCTTGTGCCAAAATTTGAAACCATTATGATGCCTGTTTTTAAGGCAACGAGCTGGCGGAGTCGTTAGCACACCGGGCGAAATGCTTAACGGCATTTCGTTCACCCTTGCGTTCTGTGTTCAACTTCTGCTGAAGTCTACTTTGCTTGTCATCCTTTCGGAAACGATGAAATAAGTACCAGTGAAATACTGGGGTCAATGCAATCGACTTACCCTCTCCACCAAAATTTCAGGCCATTTGCCTGCAGCAGAAAGGTTTATTATACGAATGTTTAAGGCAGAATCGTTTACCCGCCAGGCAAAATGGCATTTCGTCCGTCTTTACACATATACACGACAGGCTTCTTTCAGTTTCCGTCCACCAAATCCACTGACAAGGTTTTCATCGGCCCGAAGCTGTAGTAGAAGACACTTGCCCAAGGTGCCACGCAGTGGAACTGAACTCCGGAACAATATGGTTGGGAAGCAAACTTCTTACCACAACAGTTTGTAATAATGCTCACATGAAGTGCGATTTGAAACTAACTTACCAATATTTTTGTCTCTTTACTCAAGGTCTCGTCTTCTCCATGAAATTACAACTGTGCGACTGGCCTTACAACGTAAAACCGCCGTGTGGAACAAAGAAATAGCTTTCATACTTTATAAAGCCTTAAGTCATTTGAAACTTTGATGTAGTTTTGATTATGCA
>NC_069006.1:19942082-19943145 GCF_001194135.2 Octopus bimaculoides
ATATATACATATATATACACACACATTCAAGAATAAAACACTTGGTAATGATAGGTTGTGAAATTGATCGAAACGTTGTGTAAACATTAATTTTTTTCCTTTCATTTCTAAAACAGAGGTTAATAGACCGAAAAATAATATTTGTCTTTACTACATAATCTATCTCTAAGAACATCAATAATTACTACTACTACTACTACCATGTTACTATTGCTGCTGCTACTTCCACTACATCTACTACTACTACCACCATCACTGCCTCTACTACCACTACGACGACGACCACCACTACTACTAACATCACCACCACCACCACTACTACTGCTACCATCACCACTAATACTACTACAACTACAACCAACACCACTACTACTACTACTACTATTACTACAGCTGCGGCAGTCTCAAAAGTGTAGTTTTGCTGCGGTGAACGGCAATTAATTATACTGAGGTTGTACAATGATGAAGAGTGAAATAATTTATCCATGTACCTGAAACACAGGAGTATTCACAAAATGGTGAATTTCTTCTTTTAAATAGATACGAGCGCTGTTGCAGTTAGGGAGAATGTCTGTCTTGAGAGAAAAAGTATCCGTATGATAACTATGAGATGCCATTTCAGCATGCTATATGCCAGATCATTTACACTTTAATGTACTTCGAGTTTTACTGCAAGAACTTTATACTGCAGCGTGATAAAAATTAAGCTTAATACTCTTTTCTACTCAAGGCACAAGGCCCGAAATTTTGGGGGAGGGGACCAGTCGATTAGATTGACCTCACAGTACGAAACTGATACTTAATTTATCGACCTCGAAAGGATGAAAGGCAAAGTCGACTTCGGACTCTTGCCGAAGGTTGTCACGCAGTGGGACTGAACCCAGAACCATATGGTTGGGAAGCAAGCTTCTTGCCACACAGCCAGGCCTGTGCCAATGGATATTAGCTACAAAGGACTTCGATATTTCTGAATGGATTGTAATGCATCAAATCAATAACGGCTGAACAAACTCATCTTCTTATAAACGGCTAACTTTGGTCGAGTCGAAACTTAGAGTAATAT
>NC_069006.1:19943234-19945937 GCF_001194135.2 Octopus bimaculoides
GTACAAGGCCGGCAATATCGGGAGAGAGGGTAAGTCGATTACATCGACTCCAATGCTTGACTGGTACTTGGTTTATCGATCCTGAACGGGATGGAAGGCAAAGTCGACCTGAGCAGAATTTGAACTCATAACCTGGCGACAAAGTAGTATCGATGAGATGTTTGTCTTTTATGTTTTGCTTGCGGCCATGCTGGGACATCGCCTTGAATGAGTTTCACTGGAACAAATCGACCCCAATACTTATTCCCTTTTTACATTTTTTTGGGGAGGGAGGGCTGAAACTTATTCTATCGGTCTGTTTTGCCACACTGCTAAATTACGAAGTTACGGGGAAATATAAACAAACCAACACTGGTTGTCAAGCACGGTGGGAACAAACACAACACACACACACATGGCGCCGTGACACATAGCAAACAATTTTTAACTCATTTCTCTTATATCCTTTTCTACTCTAGGAGGCGCAATGGCCCAGTGGTTAGGGCAGCGGACCCGCGGTCGTAGGATTGCGGTTTCGATTCTCAGACCGGGCATTATGAGTGCTTATTGAGCGAAAACACCTAAAAGCACCACGCGCACAGCTGGATTGAACCAAAGACCACAAGACTGGAATGCAAACTTCTCCGCCACACAGTCACGCCAACGCCTATGTTTCTATTTGCTACACTTCTATTAGCAAGTAATCGACCTTACTCTTCTCTAGATGTTGTTTCATCTAATTAATATCTTATCTCTATCTGGTTGTAGGTTGTATATACATTCATAATTAAAACCACACCCATGTTGTTATGCTTAATTATATTAACCTTGAAACTCTCACGTGTGTTGCATATAGGTTTCCGACGTTTACCTGTGTCTATGTGGATGCGGGTCATTAAGTCAGCTTTTCACATGCAAAGCATTTTTAAAACACTGCCGTTACTTACGGGGGAGAATGGCACGTGTACACTTATGCGCACACATATACTCATACATGTGCGCGCGCGCGTGTAGTTGAAATTTACAGAAAAACAAAAGACGAAGTCAGGTGTATAAACAACGAGTGCGTGTATTAGTTTAACGCTCAGGAAAGTGAGAAAGTTTTACATTTCGAGTCTACGCTCTTCAACAAGAAAAAATAAACAGAGAGAGAATATGTCACTCTTGACCATGCCTGCATGCAAAAACAAGCTGGAGAATTACTTTAGTGAAATGGTATCACGACCATCCAGGATAGAGTAGATGTATGGTTCAAATCCTGTAGGGAGCTATCTTTTTCTGTCCAAGAAGTTTGTTTTTTTTTTTACCAAATGTATTATGAGCTATTATTAATAGTTACATTGGCATTCAAGATACCTTACAGAGATTTATTTTCATGTTTGTGCACATGCATACATGTTGTCTTTGCTATTTTTCTTTTCTATATGTCTGTGTGATACAGGAGGCGCAATGGCCCAGTGGTTAGGGCAGCGGACTCGCGGTCATAGGATCACGGTTTCGTAACAGGCTCCCTTCAGTTTCCGTTTACCAAAACCACTCACAAGGTTTTGGCCAGCTTGGGGTTATAGTAGAAGACATCTGTCCAAGGTACCACTCAATGTGACTTGAACCCAAGAATACATGATTGAGGAGCAAGTTTCTTACCACACAGCCATATTTTCTTCAAAGGTTTTGAATAGAGGATCTCATTGAAACTTTAGACTCAGTTCAATTCTAGTCACACATCTTCTTATCTATCTATCTACTTATCTTTCCATCTATCTATATTTATCTTTCTCTTTATCTCTATGTATGCATCTATCTCTTTTCATCTCTCTCTCTCACTATTTATCTAAGTACTGATCTTCCTCTTTCTCTCACTTTTTCTACCTATCTCTATATCTTTCTCTCTCTCTATTTCTATATACCTATACCACTTTGCTTCTCCCTTCTCCCTCTTTCTCTCTCTCTATATACATACATACATATTAATATATCAGTCTATTTCTATTTACCTATCTCTCTCTCTCAAATAGACAATGAGACAGTGACAGAGAGAGAGATATAGATATATATAGATAATTAGAATAGATAGATAGATACCAGCATAGAGAGACAAAGAGAGAGAGACAGAGAGACAAATAGACTTTGGAGTGAGATGATAAAGATGCTGTAATGATGAAGCTAAATTGAGACTGTCAGATGTCAGAAACTTCTACTAACGATAAATACATAAATTAATACTAATAAATCTAAATGTGTCCTGCCCTGTTGAAGGAATAAATGTAAGATGAGTGATAATAATGTTATTATTTCATCATCTACAAAATAAACATGCTGCTATACCAAGGTCTCGCCATCGTTCTGCTCTAAACTGGCTGGAACTGGTTGGCTTATCTGCCACACAAAAATGCTGTCAGGTTGGATATCTTATCACATCAATAAATTTACTTTCCTGTCATCAGTTATTTTCTACTTTCTTGACATAATTATATTTGCTTCTTAATGTGACTCATTGTGCTGAGATCATCGAGGGCTGGCTAGTCACGATGCAGTAATAGATTGCTGGACGTCCATTAGGAAACGGTAGAATGTTAGATGGCCATAGAAGAAAAGTGCTGGATGGCAGTGGTAATGGCAATGGATCAAGTACAAGGTGAATTCCAGAAGTTTTCTTTGTTCTGAGTTCAAACTCCGCCGAGGTGGACTTTATATTTTATCCTTTCTGGGTCGATATATCTCCTC
>NC_069006.1:19945947-19962296 GCF_001194135.2 Octopus bimaculoides
ATGCACTATAAAACAAAAAATGGACTATATACCTGTTGTAATTTGGTTATCTATATATAGTCCGATGATATTTTGGAATTACAATAAAAGAATACTGAACGGTACTAAATCCATCTGCAAGGGGTTAAATGATTATGATAATATTGCAAAGAATGCAGCATAGACTAATCCTATGACCCAGTCTTCAGAAATGAAGCAATATCAATAATATAAAAATTTAAAAAAACACAAAGACAACTGAATTCCATAATTTTATTTACACAGGATAAAAAAATATAATTCCAACTAATTATCTATCAGGAAACATGTCTTCAGTGCTGGTGTTGTTATCTCCTATAACTTCCAAACACACAGAAGCATATTCACTAAATATGGGTTCCTGCATGGCTGCTTCAATGGCATGGCTTATGTTATCTGATGAGTTTAATCTAATGAGCATGTCCCGTAGATGCCGGTTGCTGAGAAGCTCATGTAGTTTCTTAGATGTGTCTGAAAAATAAAAGATATTGATTTTAGCAACATTACAATAGAAACATGGTTGTGTGGTTAAAAAAAGTTCACTTTGCAACAATGAGAAATGTGCCACCAGGAATCGAACTCAGAACCTTATGATCACGAGTTGGATACCCTAGCCACTAAGCCATGCACCTTCACTGTGAAAGAGGAAGACCAAGGGAAACAGTGGAAGAAGTTAAGGAAAGCTGATCCCAAGAGGCTGAACATCACAAAGAAATTTTGAGATTAAATCATTTTTCCTACCAATGGTAGAAGGCCTGAAATTTGGGGGGGAAAGGGTGGGGGGTTAGTCGATTACATAGACCCCAGTGCTTGACTGATGCTTTATTTTAATGACCCCAAAAGGATAAAAGCTAAACTTGACCAGAGTGGGATTTGAACTCAGAATGTAATGAGTTGGGAAAAATGTTATCAAGCATTCTGTCCAATGCTCTAATGATTCTGTGCCAGTTCATCACCTTATTGAGATTAATTAATGATTTCAAATTTTGGCACAAGGCCAGCAATTCTGGGGGGAAGGGATAAATGAATTACATCAACCACAGTACTCAACTGGTACTTATTTTATCGACCCCTTAAAGAATGAAAGGCAAAGTCGACCTTGGCAGAATTTGAACTCAGAACATAAAGTCAAACAAAGTGCCCCTAAGCATTTTGCCCAGCATGCTAGTGAGTGTGCCAGCATGCCACCCTCAATTTGAGATTAACACATTAACAGCCACACACACCACTGGTGGTTTATTGTAAATTTCACGCAACCGCCATATGCACCACCAGTGGTACATTTTTATAATCTGAGTAAATATTTTATTCTGTATCTTTGACTTGGTTTCAAGAATGTTTAAATAACATGAGTGCTAAATATGGAAGTTTAATCATAAAATATTGCAAAAAAATTATATTTCCCAGTAATTAAACAGTATGCAATGTGACCGCATGAAATATGTGGCATTACCAGTAAGTTCCAGTAATAGGCTGTGGCAGTTAATGTGTTAACCCCTTTGCATTTAAACTGGCCATGTCCGGCCAAAATATTCCCTGTTTCATGTTCAAATTGGCCAGATCTGACCTCACGTACCTACCCAAAAAAAATCTCATTTAAAACAATATACAATCACATCATTGAAATCTCAAAGCTACAAGGTAATACTTGACTAATTCAAAGCATGTGAATAAACAAGCATTGCATTTGACAGAATAATTTGAATGCTAAAGGGTTAAAATAATAAAAACAACAAACCTAATTTCTTGAGCTGTGATGGTAACACTTGATCTTCTGTCATTCCTACATCTGTTGGATTATATCTACTGCTCTGTTCATCTGGATCATCTCTTCTGGAGTTAACGTTCGATCGGTCATCATCAGCTAAACTAACATCTAATTGATCATCTCTATCTATAACAGTCTTTCTTTGTTGAACTTCATTAGAATTTATTTCTCCTTCATCAGATAAACTAACAACCTTTTGCTGTTCGTCTGCATTCAATTTAACATCCGCTGACACCCCCTTCTCTTCAGTAAGACTGTCGTTATTTCTTTCCTCATTTTCCAGTAAACTAACATTCGTTTTGGTTCTATTTTTACATTCATTAACATCCACTTTCCCATCTTCCAAGCTTTTAACATTCATTAACCCACAGTCAGTTGTACTGACATTCATTTGTCCATCATCAACCACATTACAATTTATTTTCTCATTTTCACATTCTTTAACATTCATTTCTATGTCATCAGCTTTATTAACATTCATTTCTCCATTACCCTTCAAATTAACATTCTCCTGGATATCCTCTACCAGTAAACAATCATTCCTTTCAATGTCTTCAGCAATATTACCATTTGTCTTCTTACTAATATCCATTTCTCCAGCTTCAGATACACTATCATTCACAATACCATTTTCAGATTCTTTGGCATTCATCAGAATGCCTTCAGATTCATTAACAGTTATCTGAACGTGTTCAGATTCTTTGGCATTCATCAGAATGCCTTCAGATTCATTAACAGTTATCTGAACGTGTTCAGATTCATTAACAGTTATCTGAATGTGTTCAGATTCTTTGGCATTCATCAGAATGCCTTCAGATTCATTAACAGTTATCTGAACGTGTTCAGATTCTTTGGCATTCATTAGAATGCCTTCAGATTCATTAACAGTTATCTGAACGTGTTCAGATTCTTTGGCATTCATCAGAATGTCTTCAGATTCATTAACAGTTATCTGAACGTGTTCAGATTCTTTAGCAGTCATCTGGCTGTCCTCAAATTCTTTAGCAGTCATTGGGGAGTCTTCAATCTCTTTAGCAGTCGTCTGGAAGTCTTCAGGCTCTTTAGCAGTCGTCTGGAAGTCTTCAGACTCTTTAGCAGTCGTCTGGAAGTCTTCAGGCTCTTTAGCAGTCGTCTGGAAGTCTTCAGGCTCTTTAGCAGTCGTCTGGATCTCTTCACTTTTTTTAGTTGTATTGTGGTTATCTTCAGATTCTTTAATCCCATTTTGTCCATTTTCTACATAAAAGAGAAAATAAAATTTAAAACTTTTGAGCCCACAAGATTAGGGATGCTCAGCTGGAGAGGGCTGCAAGGGACGAGCCTGTGTGCAAGGGTAATCACGCTTTTGCTTAGCTTGACGTGTCATTGCGACCACAGGAAAACAGCCAGGAGTCTCGGTCCCATGCTGTCCCCTATGTGAGCCCCAACGTTTGTAGATCCTTCTTTTAGCAGGAATCTGACAAGGATGGTATTTAAAGTATTGCAGGAACACAGTGTGATAGGGCTAGCTTGCTTAGAAACTGGTGAGGGTTGTAAACAGGAAGGACATCAGGCTGTAGAAAATCTACCTCAACAAATTCCGTCTGACCCATGCAAGCATGGAAAAGTGAACGTAAAAATGATGATGATGATGAAAACTTTGTCAACATCAGGAGCAGCGTTCACAGATGACGGAGTCTCTATTTACAACTGGTTTCAAACCAGGCAACCCTAGAGAATAAGGGAGATAACTAATGGGAAATACAAAATGTTAGTAGCGTTGGACAGTGCGAGGAGGTGAGAGTGATGACAAAATGGTTAGCATTAGGAAGGGCATCCAGCTGTAGAGACCAGCCTTTCAGCTGATCACGTAATAACACCAAGTTCAAGATACACAAAGTTTAAAACAAAGACACAAACAACTCTACCTTGTGAAGTCACAGCAGAATTCTCCTTAGATTTTGAAGCACAGGATTCTGTAAAAGATTAAAAAAAAAGTGAAAGATTTAGCGAGTCGGCTGCCCTAACCACTGGGCCATTGCGCCTCCACAATGCTTCATTTACAATTTACGTAATGTTTCAGCTGTTGGCAGTGAGAAGCTTTACATACGCCTGGTATGTGTTTACAGAATTAAGTGTTTTACAGATACAATACAATGAGAGAAAAGGAAAAAACAAATGTTGTGAGTTTATTGAAGTGTTATGTTTTAGTATGAATTAAACTCCAACAAGAAGAGAAACATAACTAACCTGGCAGAGAGAAGTGAATCTTATAACAGTTCAGGGAACAACTGAAATGGGAAAAAAATTGAAGATTTTGAAAATTAACAGTGATGATGAATACATGCTAGGCAAGACATAAGAGGAACAGTAAGGCATTGAGATATATGCACATGCATGTGTGTATGTATGTATGTACGTACGTGTTAGTGCCGTGGAGGCGCAATGGCCCAGTGGTTAGGGCAGCGGACTCGCGGTTTCGATTCCCAGACCGGGCATTGTGAGTGTTTATTGAGCGAAAACACCTAAAGCCCCACAAGGCTCCAGCAGGGGATGGTGGCGAACCCTGCTGTACTCTTCCACCATAACTTTCTCTCACTCTTACTCCCTGTTTCTGTTGTGACTGTAATTCAAAGGGCCAACCTTGTCACACTCTGTGTCACGCTGAATATCCCCCGAGAACTACGTTAAGGGTACACGTGTCTGTAGAGTGCTCAGCCACTTGCACGTTAATTTCACGAGCAGGCTGTTCCATTGATCGGATCAACAGGAACCCTCGACGTCGTAAGCGACGGAGTGCCACATAAAAAGCACTGAATCCATGCTGCAGAGTGGTTGGTGTTAGGAAGGACATCCAGCTGTAAAAATAGCAAGATGGAGGGAATGTCGATTCTACATGGGCATAAACAAGAAAAGTAGGAGAATGGAGGCCGTAAAGACGAGCGAGAAGAAAAAACCCAAGAGTTACTGACATGGAACAAAAAGCTACAGTTATATCCCTTGCATTAAATACTTCAGGTAACGGTAACCAGTGTTTATCCATGTAGCCTAACATTAGGTTCGATAACTCTGTGTAAAGACGATGCTGTTGATGATGATGATGATGATGATGATGATGATGATGATGATGACGATGAGAAACAACTACAGGAAACAAGAAAGTAATGGCAACTTACTATCTGATCAAACACTTGGGACATTTATAAATGCTGATCTCCTTCAAACAGGATTCGCATTTATTTGGCTTCTTTGTAACTTTCCTCACTTTTGCAGCATCTAAAAACAAGAAAAATAAAAAAAAAATGAAATAATAAAGTCAGTATTACAAATATTTTCTCTCTCATCCACTCATCATACATGCACTGTAATTGTATACATATGTACGGACAACGTCCAAGGAATCCTTGACCGGTGCCTTCCGGCGATTACAGCCCCTGTCATTACATACGTATACAATTATATGCTTTAACTACAGCATTAGAGCTTTTTAGCTCTTATTTCTAGCAATGGAAGTGTTCTAACACCCTAATCACATTTAGTGACAATTATGTGTGTGTGTGTGTGTGTGTGTGTGTGTGTTTCTTTGTGTTTAGCCCCAACCGCTTAACAACAGGAGTGTGTTTGTTTACATCGCTTTAACGTAGAGGTTCGGTAAAAGAGACCGTTAGAATACAGTACTAGACTTAAAACTAAGTACTAGGGGCGATTCGTTCGGCTACATTGCTCGAGACGGTATCCCAGCATAGCTGCAGTCCAATGACTCAAACAAGTGAACGATAGCACACACGCAAACACTCGCGCGCACACACAGACGGATGACAAACTACAAAACGTTGAACAATCGACAATTACTGTATGAGGGGAGGCAACTCCGTCGAATCTCGAGCTTTCGTATCCTAAAGGAAATTAGTTATTTTGCAACGTTTGATGAATGCAATAAACACAATTTGAATATTTATTCAATTTGCATGTGATCCTATTAAGAATTATCTATAGATAGATAGACAAATAGAGGGTGCGGTGAATATATTGTCGTCTTTACTTTTCATTATTAATAATAATATATACACTAGACTATTTTTACCGTCCAGCGAACAGTACATGGAATTACTCATCACAAGAATTTTGGAATGACTAACAAATTGTTGTGGTTAGCCAGTTGTAGAAAACCATGTCAAAACAGACAGGAGTTTGGCGCAGCCTTCCAGCTTGCCAGACCTGGTCAAACCGTCCAACCCATGCCAGCATGGACAGCAGACGTTAAATGATGATGATGATATATCCTTTTCTACTCTAGGCACAAGGCCCGAAAATTTTGGGGAGGGGACCAGTCGATTAGATCGACACCAGTACACAACTGGTACTTAATTTATCGACCCTGAAAAGATGCCCAAGGTGCCACATAGTGGGACTGAACCTGGAACCATGTGGTTGGGAAGCAAGCTTCTTACCACACAGCCATTCCTGCACCTATATATATATATATATATATAATTTTATTTTACTTGTTTCAGTCATATGACTGCAGCCATGCTGGAGCACTGCCTTAAAGGGTTTCAGTAACACAAATCAACCACCAGACTTATTCTTTGTAAGCCTAGTACTTATAGTATTGGGCCCTTTTGCCGAACTGCTAATTTATGGGAACGTAAATACACCAATATTGGTTGTCTTGGGGCTGATATTTGTTCAACTAAAAGCGGTGCTCCAGCATGGCCACCGCCAAATAAAAGAATGAAAGAAGAATATATATGCCCCTTGACATGTTCAGTTAATCAGTCCTCAGAGTTTTCCTTTCTTTGTACATTCTACAAGGCAACAAAGAGGAATCTATTGCCAATAAATTTTGAATCCATTCTCTCAATTGTTTTCATGCCATTGTTCATACGTGGCACAGCTTGGCGAAAATTACTGCTGTAATTAGGTGGTGTTGCCATGCGTGGACTTAGCAGCAGTCAGTTTCTGCTTATAAATGAGATTATCTCTCATCTATAGTTAGAAAGTGTTCTTTGTGACCTATATAATGTTAGGCCTGAACTTTATCACCTTCTGTTAACTATTTCAAACGGTTATATCACCACCGTCACCACCACCACCATCATCATCATTATCTATGGCAGACGCAAACTGCAAAGAACCTGTTGTGTGTGTATGTGTGTGTTTATGTATCATCATCATCATTTAATGTCTGTTTTCCGGAGCTGATCAGCTGAAGGGCTGGTATCTACAGCTGGATGCCCTTCCTAATGCTAACCATTCTACAGAGTGCACTGGGTGCTTTTTGAGTGGCACCAGCCTCACAAGCCAGCAAGATGCTCAGCTGGAGGGGGTTTCAAGGGACGAGCCTGTATGCAAGAGCAACCACACTTTTGCTTAGTTTGATGTGTTTTTTATAAGCACATAAATAATATATTCACAGGTGTGGATGCGTGGTAAGAAACTTGCTTCTCAACCACATGGTCCAGTCCCACTTACGACACCTTGGGGAAGATGGACATTAAACGATGATGATGGCAATGATGGTGTATAGGTTGGTCAGGACATCTAGGTCCCAAGTCGTCCTAGGCAAGGAAGAACATGTCTTAGACGGAGGTAAAGAATACACACACCACCCGTTTTCGGCATAACAAAAACCCTAACCAGCGGGTGTACGTATTCTTTACCTTCGCCCATATCTCATTCAAATGTACGTGAGTGTGTGGTATACAGTCTGCGGTGAAAGGTCCCGAAACAGCTATACAACTGCTTCACCACTTGATAAAACATCAACTCCTACATTTGGAGATGGAGAACAACAGCACTCTCAGCGCACAAGTGTTTGTATGCGGCTATAGAGACGTCTCGTGTATAAACACGTCATCAGTTTTGAAACACGTGTATTTGTATAAACACAGAAGACGTATGAGAATGCAGAGAAGTCCTGTGTTTAAACACACATGTCATCGCTATATTCATCAAATACACGTAAGTATATACATGTTCATATACACGTATGTTGGGTTATAAACCGTAAACAAAACACAAATACCATATTATTTGTGACAGCTATTCCGAAAGTCCGCCTATATAAACACACACACATACCCAGGGGAAGCGTCGAATTAGCGGTCCTTCGAGCGTCGGTAGAATATTTTGCAGTATTTATTCCATCTGTTTGCCTTTCTAGTTAGTCCTCTAGTCGATTCTCTACCTATTCCTTCTTCTCTCTCTCTCTGGGCAGACCTGATGATGGGCTGGTCATCACTTGATCTAAAAATGCCCAAGATATACACCGTGTATCAGGACAGCATCTCCTATGACTCCGTCAGAAGTTAAGGGCCCGATGCCAAGACACAAAGCACACACATACATCCATATGGATTGCGTGTGTGCGTAAACGTGCGCGTGAGTAGTTATAGAAACGCCTAGTGTGTAAACATGTCGTCAATATTCAAACACAGGTGTGTCTACATCGAAGACAGGAAGAAAAACCCGATATGTCGTGCATACACATGCATCACACACACACAAGTCCAGTTCATTTAACTTTTTTTACCATTTCATTTTTTTAATCGCCAATCAAAAACAACAGAAAATGGCGAGCGGAAATCAACGCCGAGAGCGAAAAACAAAAACGTTGCTGAATGGCTGGAATGGTTCCAGTTATATCTTGTTCGGTGAAGTGACGACTACAAGAATAACAGCAGTAAAAAGCGATCTGCCAGTGTGGGTCAAATCGTTGTGGTCTCCAATCAACAGCTGATGCAGGAAACTTCCGTAATGTAATTGGAATATTAATAAGTTTCAACACTCATCCATCTCCTATACCCACTAATTCTGAAGTCATGGGGACAGAGTTCTTAGGTATCTTCTCTATGGGGGCCCTGTTAGAAGCATCCGTAATTACACTTTCCGACACGATTCCCAAACGTGACCAAAGGAAACTATAGGTATCCAATCATCCTGGTTTGGGTCTAGTCCTGGGTCACCTGCCGGTTACTTCGGTTCGGTTTGAAGAATTCGTCTTACGAATCTTTCCTGTTTTCAGAAAATTTTTGTGAATTTTTGTTCTATATGTGGGAATTCATACGATTATAAAAAAAAAATTAGTTTCTAATTTTTTAAATCTTCCAAACAATAAATCCAGAAATTTTCTACTCCTTTTCCATTTTTTTTTTAAAGATCAGAGTTTAAAATACGGACTGTCCGAACTTTTTGTTTAAATCGGAGCAAACGAGCACCCTTGGGTACATCATCATTCCATCAAATATGTTTATGAGGTGAAAAATATCGAAAAACATCAATGTGTCAGAATGACAAAGAAAAAGGACAGTATCAGGTGGTCATGAGATTTGCTAAAAATAACAGCTAAATCCCCCGTAAAATCACACACATTTTTTTTTTTTTTGTATAATCGTATGAATTCCCATGTGTAGAACACAACTTCGCAAACATTTTCTGAAAATCACAAAAACTAAAAATAGTTATGAATGGTTATATGGGGTGCTTGAACCAGAATTATACCCGGCTTTCTTCACACATGGTTTTTGTTTTTAAGATGTGTTTACAAAAAGATGCATCAAATGACAGGTTATAACATAGAATACAAGCAAAAGACATAAAGGAAAGGCTAAAAGACATGTTATATAACGAAAGTTATGTTAAAGTACGTTATAATATAAATAATTTAAAGCATTAAGGTCAGGCTGGAAATAGTTTAGGAGTTTCTTACACATGTTGACGGCTGACAGGAACTGAAGCTCTCAATCGGAAGTTAATAACATTAATGTCCTGCAGAAAATGAGTAATGACATCGTAGTTTGGCTAAAATAATCAGTTACGGTTGGCCATGCTGGGACACTAGCAGGAAGGGTTTTAGTCGAATAAATTTACCCCAATACTTTTTTTTTTTTTTTGAAAGCCTGCTACTTACTCTATCGGTTTCTTGGGCGGAACAGCTACGTTATGCTGAGAGACGTAAACAAACCAACACCTATTTTCAAGCAGTGTTGGGGGATAAACACGATGGCACACGCACATATTAATACATACAGATATAGACACATGCAAATACATACATTGGATCTATCTATCTCTCTCTCTCTCTATATATATATATATATAATTTTGTTTAAAAGAGTTCCAACACTGTCTGTTTTTTATGTTTTATTTATATTCCTGCAGAACCAATGTGAGGTATAGAATATGGAATATACAATATATAATATAAAATAAAAATGGATGGCACCATGAAATAAAGTATTGAATGTAGATGAAATATTGAGTGTTCAATATAAAGGATCAAATATATAAATATATATATACATATATATATATATATAAAGAGAATTGGAAAATAGAGACAAACTCACAAGATGTGATTGAAATCATTTATATAACCGACATATGTTTCGGTGGATACATTAAAATTAATACAGGAGGAAAAATAAGGTGGAATAACAGTGTTCATTAGTAAACATGGTTTATTAATGAACACTGTTATTTATAATATCCACTCTGATGAGATTGATACATTAGTCTCCTGGCAAACAATATTTTTAGACCCAGTCCGCCATTGTATATATATATATATATATATATATAAAGCAAATAATAAGGATGTCCAGGTATCAGTGCATTACGGTTGTTTCAAGCAGCTTCATTTAATCGATCAATGCAAACATTACATCAATTTAGCACAGCTACTAAGCATTTCGCCCAGTGTGTGCCAATGAACCTGCTAGCTAGCCACCATTGATATATATTGAAATCAATATAATAATAATTGTTTTTTATATCTGTATGAACATGGACATTATGTATATATTGTTAAAGGTGGTGAACTGGCAAAACTGATGGCATACCGAACAAAATGCTTAGTGACTTTTCATCCATTATTATGTTCTGAGTTCAAATTCTGTCATGGCCATTACTGTCTCAAGTTTTAGGACTCATAGGGACAAGTTACCTAGTGTCCATAATGAATAAGTGGCCAAAATCACATTTTCCTTGAACAGGACACCATTCCATTGCAGAATTACCTATTTACAGCTGAGTGGACTGGGCCAATAGGAAATTAAGTGTTTTGCTCAAGAACATAATGCACCGCCCAGTCCAGGAATCGAAACCATGGTCCAAAAGGATGGAAGGAAAAGTCAACCTTGGTGGAGTTTGAACTCAGAGCTCAAAGGTTCAGGAAAAAAGAAAATACTACAAAGCATTCTGCTCTAACAACCCTGCTACTCCCTCTGATAAGGCTAGTGAATTAGAATCTTCTTCTTCTTCAGAACCACCACCACCACCACCACCACCACCATTGTTCTCTTTACCTTCCCATTCACAACATAATCAGCACTATAACTGTAACCTGTCCATCTAACTGTCATCTCCTCCTCCTCCCTTCATTGTTTGTGATAAAAGTCTTTTTTCCTGCTGACATGTGTTAGACACATATTAAAAATATAAACTGGAACATGTCATGTTTTATACATTGAACTCAGAACCCCAAGTTGACCTCTCAGATAGATGAGCCATACATCATCATCATCATCCAAACACACACACATATATACTCATATATATATATATATACTCTTTTACTTGTTTCAGTCATTTGACTGCAGCCATGCTGGAGCACCGCCTTTAGTTGAGCAAATCGACCCCAGGACTTATTCTTTGTAAGCCTAGTACTTATTCTAACGGCCTCTTTTGCCGAGCCGCTAAGTTACGGGGACGTAAACACACCAACATCAGTTCTCAAGCGATGTTGGGGGGGGGGACAAACACAGACACACAAACACACACACACACACACATATATATATACATATACATGACGGGCTTCTTTAAGTTTCCGTCTACCAAATCCACTCACAAGGCTTTGGTCGGCCTGAGGCTTTAGTAGAAGACACTTGCCCAAGGTGCCACACAGTGGGACTGAACCCGGAACCATTCTTTTATTCTTTTACTTATTTCAGTTATTTTCTGTGGCCATGCTGGAGCATCGCAGACAAATTGACCCCTAGGACTTATTTTTTAAACCTTGTACTTATTCTATTGGTTTCTTTTGCCCAACCGCAAAGTTACGGGGACGTAAACAAACCAACACCGGTTGTCAAACGGTGGTGGGTGTGGCAAACTGACACAAAGACACACACACACCTACATATACGTGACGGGCTTCTTCCAGTTTCCGTCTACCAAATCCACTCACAAGTCTTGGTCGACCAGATGCTATAGTAGAAGACACTTTGGCTCGTATGCCACGCAGTGGGACTGAACCCAGAACCGTGTGGTTAGGAAGCAACGCTTCTCACTACAAAACCATGCTTGTGGCAAAATCCGGTTCAATTTTACGCCTACTCACTCTCGCTCGCAAGAATTAAATCTCCAAGAAGAAAACACTTGGCCAAAGTACGATGCAAGGGGATTGATCCCGGAACTACGTGGTTGCGAAACGAACGTCTTAACCACGCAGCCAAATCATGTGGGTGAAACTCTTTGTGCTGTCCCTGACGCCCAGATATGTTAGTCATAGTGAGAAAATGATTCGATTCTATAAAATAGAAGCAGAATGTTTAATATGGTAGCTATCTTTAGATGATATAAAACTAAAAGAAGATTAATTCAATTTTTTTTTTTTTGGTTTCTTTCTCGTGTTTCAATGAATTATGTGTTCAGTAGTGCGCATGTCCTTACTAACCGGAAGTAGCGTGTCCACTGCTAAGTCACATTCTTGTTTTAGGTTCGAGTCGAAGATCCAACCTTGTTTTGCTTGGTTTCTCTTCTACATCTGGCCTCTATTAATCTCTCGTCAGCTTTCTCGCTATCCTAATAACCGGACAGAAACAGGTAGAACTTGTTATACCTGAGTGTATCGCAAGATTCTCCTCCTGAAAGTTGGCAAACTGAATCGACGAAAGAGAATTTGAGAAGGAAAACACGCAATGTTGGCCA
The DNA here is from genome assembly GCF_001194135.2 of Octopus bimaculoides. Lineage (NCBI taxonomy): Eukaryota > Metazoa > Mollusca > Cephalopoda > Octopoda > Octopodidae > Octopus > Octopus bimaculoides. The sequence goes on from NC_069006.1 coordinate 19,958,645, forward strand.
AACATCAGAACCAGGAGGAAAGTTAAAGTAAGGACACACCGAACACCTCGAGCAACACGTTTACTTTTTTATATATATCAAGAATAATCTTCACTATTTCTATTAGAGAAGACAGAAATTATAACGGGTTAGAGTAATGCGCCATACACACATGTATATACGTAACCATACGTTTATGTATATATAGATATAGTTGTTGTTTACTAATATATTATATATTTATGTATATATGTATTGTTTATTTTGTATGTTGGTGAAGCGAATGAACTGTAAAAATGCAGGTGACGGTCACAACTTTATCGGACAAAGTATTCACTATTGAAGTTAGCGAAGACTTGGAACTAGAAAACTTTAAAGCGCTCTGTGAATTCGAAACCGGTATTCCGGCCAAGGAAACTGCAATTCTCCTGAATGGTAGGCCTTTACGCGATGATAAAGCCAGCTTAAAAAGCTATGGAATCGGACATAATGATATCTTACTTCTGCAGCATATGCGAGGGGTGACAGGTCTCACCCTCCCGACCAATACTCCGTTTTCGGCGAACACATCTCAAAGATCACCTGCACACGGGGGACCAGGTAAATGAACTATTTTTGTTTTTCATTGTTTATTGTTGTTTTTATTATGTGATGATAATTTTATTGGTATGGAGGGCCCAGTTGGTTGATAGAATGTTGTAATATCTAGTGTCCTCTTTATATGTTCTTAGTTCAAATCTCAATTAGAGTCGATTTTACCTTTCAAAATGCAAAACGTCGATATCCGTCGTGTCTGTCCCCTGCAACAATTGGTCTTGTGTCTCTACTCGACAGAAATCAATAATTCTCTTGATCAGCTTTGCTAAATACAGCTGTGTGTTTAACCAAAGAAATTATTTTAGTTACTGTTGTCTCTACGAAACTTCCAACGTTAGATCGATACCAACCTAAAAACATCTAGGTTGGTATAGTAACTAATACTTTTATCTCGTGTATGTGTGTATTATATATATATATATATATATATATAGGGTGTGTAATAGTGATCTATATATACTCGGTGATATTCCATTATACACCCCAATCTTTCACGACGAAAGTGCTTAGCTGAGTTTATGAAAGTTTCTGATGAAATTAAATTACTTTAAACCATTTCGAAAACAAAAAAAAAGTCTTTACTCTGTTTTGTTTATTCCTTGCTATTATTATTTGTCAATTCTCTCTAGAAAGTTCCATTGGACTTCTTCCTTTATACCGTTTGATCTTCTATGTGTGTGACTCAGCCTTCAATTATTACTCACTTCTCCACCGTTCCTGGTACACACACTTTACACTTCACGTGATGTGTAGTAAAACAAGGTACCCCTCCTCTTTAGAGAAGCGTGTTGATGAATCTCATTATCATTATACATTATTTTACTTGTACTTTCACGAAAACATTTCTTTTAGCAGTGACCTATCTAAGAACATGTTCTGGTTTACAACAGCTGATAGATAGCAGGAGACGATCTTGGGTTTAAAAATAGGTTTCATTCAAACTGCTTCATTCACTCATTTTGCTACAGGGAACTTTTTTTAAAATCTTTTTTAAACAGCAACAACTTGAAAACAAAGTATTTTAATTATACCTCAAACTAATTAATTGTGGTTTATTCCAAACTCCTCTTGGTTATATTTACTTGCAGGTGATCTTTCGAAGTTTAATTCTTTCATAATTAAACTGCGATTTGAGAAACAGCTCTTAATTACATTTTAGTGAGAAAATAACTTTGTTATAATTAATGTTAGGCTAAACTGAATCCGTGAGAGATTTGTAACTCAAACAATTTCACTCTTGTCATTAAATTGGTGACTGTTAGTAGATCCAGCTGTTGTTATTTAACCCCAGGTCAACTCTGACTGACCAGGCCCATGACAAAAAGTGTTCCAGTCATGACCACCTCGTAAGGGTTTTTATTAATTTTTTTCCAGATCTATAATGAATTGTCCAATGTGTTATCTTTAATGACACTAGGATGTAAGTTGATGGAGATTTGGCTGCTATTTTTAGCAGATCAAGTGATCACTTTAAACCAAGTATTAACAACCTTTTTCGAGAAGCGGGCCGCCTGAAATACGGCTCATTAGGCGGGCCGCACTACTAAAAAAAAAAAAAAAAATTTCAAGGTAATGTTTCATTGGCGTGATAACCAGAAAGTCCCGCAGACTGCTGTTTGCCCATGACCCCACTTCGACGTTCGTCACCCAGTTCGTTGATGTGTGTCCGTTTGTTTCCTCTTTAAACTTGCTTTTGATGTTACCCAAACACCCTACGGTTAAGATACAGTTAAGAACCTTTTGTCATCTCTCAGAAATGTGTCTTGTTTTTATTCCGTTATATCAATAAGCAGTGGTTGTGATGACCGCAAGATGTTGATTGCTGGGACCGAAGAATGAATGTAGGTAGGATATTAACGCATCCCGATCACAGTTAGAGCAGCAGTTTTAAAGCGCCACTAAATTCTGTTATCTTCCATACCACTGTATAGTTTTGAAGATATGTGGCACCACCCAAGGTCTGTGATAACGATATAACTATGGATTACGATTATACCGTATTTTCTCGTATATAAGTTGCACCCCTGATTTAGTGTTATTTATAGCTTGGTACAATTTTTTTCTTTTCAGTCTTAGCTTTACCCCCGTGTATTAATCGCATCCCAGTTCTTTTATTCCGTTAAAATCAAGTATAAAATAGTGGGACTTCTGTATAATTACGATAACTTACGAAAGCAATCGTACTTTTATTTATTCTTAAGAAGATTTATCATGTGTGGTAAATGGTACTGAAGAAAATTGCCCACAGACGAAAACCAGCTAGCTGGATGGAAAAGGGCCTGTTTATAAGATCCTTCCACTCTGAGCGTGTAAACTGGGTTATTTCCCGTGTTAAAAAAAATAATTCTCTTTGTTTAAGTCTTGCTTGCTGGACTTGTTCATCATAATTGAATAATAAAGTTTTTGTCACCTATTCAGGTCATTTTGCATACTATCACTCACAACATTCAGGTCTTTGTTTTTCTGATCGAATCTTGCAAACTGACATGGAGTTTTATTGAAGTAGATTTAAAGGGAATTAGATGATAGTCGTGAAGTAGATCTGCTACAGGTTGTTGTCTTTTATCGTTGGCTTGTTTCAGTTATATTAGACTGAGGCCATGCTGGTGCAACGCCTCAGAATTTACAGTCGAATGAATCGACCCCAGTGCTTTAAAAAAAAAAAATTTTTAAGCCTGGTACTTATTCTATAGCTCTACTTTGCCCAACCGCTGGGTTACGGGGACGTAAACACACCAACAGCAGTTGTCAAGATATGGTGGGACACAGAAACACACACACGTAAACACACCAACACCAGTTGTCAAGCGATGGTGGGACACACAAACACACACACACGTAAACACACCAACATCGGTTGTCAAGCGATGGTGGACACACACACACACAAACACACGACAGGCTTCTTCCAGTTTCCGTCTACCAAATCCACTCACAAGGCTCTGGTCGGCCCGAGGCTATAGTAGAAGACACTTGCCCAGGGTGTCACGCTGTGGGACTGAACCTGGAACCATTTAGTTGGGAAACAAACTTTCTCTACACTACAAACAACAACGCCTGCGCCTACAACGTATAA
>NC_069006.1:19962838-19965988 GCF_001194135.2 Octopus bimaculoides
AAGCCTGGTACTTACTCTGTTGGTCTGTATTGCCGAACTGCTAATGTGATAGGGATTTAAACAAACCAACACCAGTTGTCAAGCAGTGGTAAAGACACACACACACACACACACACATATATATATATATATATATATGAGTGAAAGAGAGAGAGAGTGTCAACAGATGAGATCCAGAGATTCTCAATATAGAAAACTACTGCTCAAATGATTTGAATTTACACTCTGAAACCTTTACTAAGGGCCTAGTCATTCAGTGGAACCGAACCCAAAACCTTATGGTTGGGAAGCAAACTTCTTACCACAGCCACACCAGAAACCTATCATCTCTCACCAGAAAAATAGTTTCAAACATGACATTCCTCAGCAAAAGGAAAATTACAATATAAAACTGCTTTCTTCAGTCAAGGGTTACGAAATTTTGAGTGGATGCGTCTAGGACATTTACCCCCCCCCCAGGGACAATTACCCCTGAGGACAACAGATGATGATTTTAAAATTCTTAATATATTGGAGAGGGGGTAATTAACCAAGAGATGCGGTTGTCCTACCAGGGTAATTGTCCTGATACGGAGTGGAAATATCTAATTTCCAAAATAAAAGGTTTAATTGTCTAAATTGCTATCTACAGCCACATTATTTGTTCTTGTAACTGCAAAACATCGTTAATTTAGTAAATTAATTTCACTAATCAGTAATTGCAGTGTTTTATCAATGAATCTGTAAAATGGCATCTGTTATTTGGTGTATAAATGTTAGTGACTGTTTTTAATATGATGAATATCTGTTGTCAGTTCGTGCATAGATATGTACAACTCGTTAAGATTAAAAGTGTTTCTTAAACAGAGAAATTAATACTGAGATATTCATAATCCCCATTTCTACAATAATACCAGTTAAGTAGATTTGTCTAGTATTGACAGCTAGGTAACTAGTTGGCAAGTGTGTTGTCGTTAATCCTGGTTTGTTATTAATGCAAGATATTTTAAACGTCTGTCTAATTATTGTTTTGATATTACTGTTAATATTATTAAAGTGGCAATCTGGCAGAATTGTTAGCACGCCAGGCAGAATGCTTAGTGGCATTCGGTTTTCATGTTCTGAGTTCAAATTCCACCGAGGTCAACTTTGCTGTTCATTTTTCTGGGGGGGTCGATAAAATAAGTACCAGTTGAACACTGGGGTTGATTACATTGACTTACCCTCTCCCACAAAATTGCTGGCCTTGTGCCAAAATTTGAAACCAGTATTAAATAAGCACTGAAAGTGGCTAGCTGGCAGAATCATTAGCATGCAGGGGAAAAATGCTTAGTGGAATGCCATCCATGTTCACATTCTGAGTTCAAATTCTGCTGAGATCAGATTTGCCTTTCATCCTTTTAGGGTTGATAAATTAAGTACCAGTTGAACACTGGGGTTGATTACATTGACTTACTTCTCCCCCAAAATTGCTGGCCTTGTGACAGAAATTTAAATCTGATATTATTACATTCTGACCTCCTTTATTTTCTAACAACCCTAATGGCATGTCCCTAAATACATTTAAATAGTGAGCGCTATAAAGCAACAACTTCACAACTTCTACTGTATTACACTGTTTCTCTGCTTTGAGTCAACAAGAGATTCTGTGCATGGCCTTCTATCTGTTAGAAATAACAGCTAAATCTCCCTTGACATGTACTCTGTCTTTGGAAAAGTGCCAGTTAAATACTTGGGTCAAGGAAATTGACTAGCCCCCCTCCCAGTAAAGATTTCAAGCCTTGTGCCTATAGCAGGAAGGATTGCTTTGATATCACAAGACTTAGTATTGATTTGTTTTATCACAATGGTGATCATTGTTTGCGAGATCACAACACTGGTCATTGTTTGTCATACCACAATACCAAGCATTATTTAAGATATCAGAATGACTCTGAAGAACAGATATGACTTATGGCCACTTCAGTCGGTAATTTTAACATGCCCATGCCAGCATGGAAAAAGGATGTTAAATGATAATTGATGATAATCTACCATATTTACTTGTGTAAGTCATACTGTTAATTTTGTGACTCACACATGAGTAAATCTATAATGATTCTTTCTACTATAGGCACAAGGCCTGAAATTTTGGGGGAGGGACTAAATTGATGACATCAACCCCAGTGCATAACTGGTACTTATTTCATCGACCCCCGAAAGGATGAAAGGCAAAGTCGACCTCGGTGGGATTTGAACTCAGCATGTAAAGACAGGTGAAATACCACTAAGCATTTTGCCCAGCATGCTAACGATTCTGCCAGCTTGCTACTGTCTTTAATAATAAATGCAAAATTCTGTCTGTCTGTCTGGGACCCCTGTGTCTCAGTCTACATTTGCTCTACACAGACATATTATACCTTTTTGGAATCGGGATGATCACGGGATCGAAAATATACCCTTTATTTGGTTCTTGAACATCCCAGCATTGAGTTCAGATCTAAATGAGGATTTGTTATATGCTAACAGTTGAAAATTCAAATTTTAAAAGAACTCCCAAAATTTGTGAACTTACAAGTTTTTTATTGAAACTGAATTTAAAGTAATACAATATTGGTAGGGTACCAATAAATGCTTTATTATTAAAGCTCTCTTTAGTTTGGGGCTGCAGACCCAATTAGCCCTCTGCAGGAGCTAGCTTAAAAATCTGCACAGAGCGTGACTTTTAACCTAGTACTGTATGTATGTAAGTACTATATTTACTAGTGTATAAGTCACACCCACTAATCTAGTATTAAATTTTGATACCAAATTTTATTCCCTCTCATTTTATCCTTGCCCTGTGTGTAAGTCACACTCCCAGTTTTTTCAAGTATAAAATAGTGCTACTTATACACAAATAAATACAGATTAGGACCCGGCCCATACAGGCCATAAGCACCTAAAAGATTTCGGTGTCCCCATGAGCAAGACACTTTATTTCATGTTGCTCCAGTTCACTCAGCTGTAGAGATGAGTTGTGGCATTACTGGTGCCAAGCTGTGTTAGCCTTTGCCTTTCCTTTGGACAGCATCAATTGTATAGCGAGGGGAGGCTGGTATGCATGGGTGACTGCTGGTCTTCCATAAGCAACTTTGCCCAGACTTCTCTCTCTCTCTCTCTCTCTCTCTCTCTCTCTCTCTCTCTCTCTCT
>NC_069006.1:19966181-19969264 GCF_001194135.2 Octopus bimaculoides
CTCTGTCTCCTGTTTCTGAAGAAGAGCTTTGCTCAAAACATAAAACTACCTTTCTTTCCTTATATAATCACCTGATTTATTATCTATTAGACCATTTTTTTTTTTTTTTTTTTTCCCCTTTCAGGATCAGCTCCTGTGATTGATTTTGGCAGTATCCAGATCCCTGGGGTTGGCCCTTTGCCCCAAGCATCTATTGGGGGACAGTCAACCAGCCAAGGTCATGGAGGTGGCGCAAGTTTCATGGATGATCCCAAAGTTGTGAGAGATATGTTCCTCAATAACCCACACGAACTGGCTCTGCTGAAGGAAAGAAACCCTCCTTTAGCTGAAGCTTTGGTTAGCGGAAGTTTAGGTATGGAGACTGTTTCTCTTTGAATTTCCTTAATGTTTTCCTGCTCCAACTCTTTAGCATTTAAACTGGTCATGCCAGGCCAAAATATCCTACCTGTTTTATGTTTAGATCTTCCAAATCTTGCCTCTCACACCTACCCTACAATTCTGAAAATAAGCAATTACATCATTAAAATCTCAGAGCTGCAACATTATGCATGATTAATTCAAAACAATAAGAATAGATAAGCATTACATTTGGGTATTTTAATAGAAATATGTTAATAAAAAAGTTAAACAGCTCTTCTTATTCTTAATGTTATAGTTTTTCCAAGTCTATTTTACCAAAACATTTCATTGTTTTTGTTTTTGATTTGCAGAAAAATTTTCTGAAGTGTTTCGCCAACAGCAGAGTGAAAGAATGGAAAAGGCCCAGGAACGCATGCGTCTTATGTCAGCTAACCCTTTTAGCCCTGAAGTTCAGAAAATGATAGCTGAAGAAATTCGGTAAGTAAATGATTTCTAGAGGGCTACAACTAGCTGGAGTACCAGGCCATACTTGTGTCACATAACTAGTACGTAAAAATGTTGGGCAGTATGCTATGCTTGAGAAGACCTGTCAAGCCAAGTGAAATCATAGTCGTGGTCAATGCCAGTGCTATCTGACTGGCGTGTAAAGGGCATTATTTGAGTGTTGGGCTTTACGAAAACAGTGGCAAGTGACTGAGACCTCTGGTGATACACCGTACTTGTGTGGACCTGTCAAGCTAAGTGAGATCATAGTCATGGCCGATGCCAGTGTCACATCAATGGCACCTGTGCCAGTGGCACGTAAAAAGCACTCGCTGCACACTTGGAGTGATTGGCATTAGGAAGGGCGTCTAGCCTTAGAAACCTTGTCAGATCAAATTGAAACCTGGTGCAGCTCCCCACCTTACCAGTTTTTAGTCAAACTGTCCAACCCATGCCAGAATGGAAAGCGGATATTAAATGATGATGATGGTGATGATGATTCTCTGTGTGTATTACATACAGGTATGTGGCTAAGTGGTTAGGGTGTGACATTCATGATTGTAAGATTGTGGTTTCGATTTCTAAACTGAGCAAAATTATATGAATGGCTAGTGGGGCCCACCAGAATGAAATAGTAATCAAAGGGGTCCTTAGATAAAAAAAATGGTTGAGAACCTGAAGAAATTTTTGCTGTAGATGTATTTATTGGTATATATTGCAAGAAATGGCTAATTTTCTTTCTCTAACATTTTACATAGTTCAACCTACACAAGTTAATGGGTGAAAAACAAAATAGGAATTTTGAAAGAGGTTTCTATAAAATTAGTTTTTAAGCATCAAATGGCTATGGGACATAATAGTAAACGAAGGGGTCCTTAGTTAAAAAGTGTTTGAGAACTATTGCTCTAGATGTTTGCTGCTAATTTCAATTTTTAAACTAATTTCATATTTTACTTTTGCAGATTGAAAAATGTAGAAACTAACATGGAGACAGCAATGGAGTTTGCCCCTGAAAGTTTCGGTCAAGTCCACATGTTATACATTGATTGCAATGTTAATGGTCATCCTGTGAAAGCTTTTGTTGATTCAGGTAACAGTCAAGTCTTGCTTCTTTAACCCCTTTTGTTACTATATTTCTGTTGGGAAGCACTTCTGGGCGAAATGCTTAGCGGTATTTCGTCTGCTGTAATGTTCTGAGTTCAAATCCCGCCCAGGTCGACTTTGCCTTTCATCCTTTCGGGGTCGATAAATTAAGTACCAGTTACACACTGGGGTCGATGTAATCGACTTAATCCCTTTGTCTGTCCTTGTTTGTCCCCTCTATGTTTAGCCCCTTGTGGGCAATAAAGAAACAAGAAACATAGAAGAGAAATTAATGAGACAACTGAGTTTTACATCCTTTCATTTAAAAATCTGTCTGCAACTGATAAAGAATGCAGGGCCATGGGACCTTCTGTCACTGGTTACCACCTGGAGGTTTTGATTGGGGCTTTGGCAATGGGGAGGTTATGGAGTAACAGGCATGCCTGCACCTAATGGTTAGGAACTTTGTGGAATTATTAATTTTAAAAATTTTTTTATCTGATTCTTTAACAAACATCGAAATGTTATTTAATGTTAAACTGTATCCATTCTCTGACAGGTGCTCAAATGACTATCATGAGTCAATCATGTGCAGAACGCTGCAACATCATGAGGCTCGTAGACAATCGATGGGCAGGGATTGCGAAAGGTGTTGGTACACAGAAAATTATTGGAAGAGTACACTTAGGTGAGTACAAGAGTATGTTTCAGATGACATGGCTATTAAATGTTGGATTCATCAATTACTTTTTTACATCTACTAGAAGCAATCATCATCATCATGCTTAGCGGTATTTCGTCTGTCTTTACATTTTGAGTTCAAATTCTGCCGAGGCTGATTTTGCCTTTCATCCATTCTGGGTCAATAAATTAAGTACCAGTTGCATACTGGGGTTGATCTAATCGACTGGCCCCCTTCCAAAAAATTTTGGGCCTTTTACCTAGAGTAGAAAGAATAATGATAATAATAATAATGATGATGATGATGAGAATGTTCAGTGTCTTGACTTTTGATCATTTCTCTTTGTGTTGCAGGTCAAATTCAAATTGGTCCAGATTTCCTTCAGTCTTCATTCTCAATATTGGAAGACCAGCCCGTGGATATGTTGTTAGGGCTGGACATGCTTCGACGGCATCAGGTGTGTATATATGTATAT
>NC_069006.1:19970467-19978415 GCF_001194135.2 Octopus bimaculoides
AAATGCTCATAGAAATCACGTAAGCCTGAGTGAGGCTATAGAAGACCCTTGCCCAAGGTGCTGTGCAATAGTACTGAACCCAAAACCATGTGGGTAGAAAACAAATTTCTTACTCACATAACCTGAAGTATTATTTTCTTTATATTTTTATTGTTTTTTTTTTTGTTCTCTTTCCAGTGTTCAATAGATTTAAAACGAAATGTGTTAGTGATTGGCACAACAGGTACAGAAACCCCATTCCTCAGTGAATCTGAGCTTCCTGAACATGCACGGTTAAACCTGTTACAGAGACCTTCATCAAGTATAGAAAGTGAGGATCAACAATTAGCTGAAGCTCTGGCACGATCTGCTGAAGAGGCCTCAGGTAAGGTTATCCCTCCCCATCGTAATAATGTGTTAATGGCAACATTGTGATGTTAATGCTGAACTTCCTGTAACTTGAAGGCTTGGCTGTCATTAAGAGTTTTGCTTCCCAATGGCAATGTATTGGGTTCAGTCCCACTGTATGGCATCTTTAGGGAGTGTCTTCTACTAAGAGCTCCAGGCCAACCAAAATCTTTGTGAGGGGATTTGGTAGACAGAAACTGAAAGAATCTTCTGTGTGTGTGTGGTGAGGGCATATCCAGTGCCATATAAAAAGCTCTAATGTCAGTGGCATGTTAAAAAGCACTCAGCATACACTGTAAAGTGGTTGGCATTAGAAAAGGCATCCAGCTATAGAAACTCTGCCAGATCAGATTGGACCCTGGTGCAGCCATCTGGTTCGCCAGTCCTCAGTCAAACAGTCCAACCCATGCTAGCATGGAAGGTGGATGTTAAACAATGATGATGATGATATATGCATGATTAGAGGCTATGTTAGCCTCATGAAGGGATGGTGTCATCCAAGGAAATACTGGTTCAATACCTAATATTTTTAGAGAAGTGATTTCCTTAAAATAATAAATATATATATAAAACCATATAGTTTATATTTGTATAAAAGAAGAAAAAGAAAATGGAGATTGGGTGGTTAATAATAAACAATTATTTTGACGAGGGTTCTCTTTCTTTCTTTTTCTTCTGAGATTCTGTTTATTTTAATTTCAGCAAAACACGTGATGGTTTCTAGTCGTAAGCTGACCTCCACATCCACTGCTATCTCAGGCTCCAAACCAACAGCCACAGTTTCATCTCCTCCTCACATTCCCCCAACCTCTCCACCACAAACATTCTCAGAGGAAGCCATGCTGCGACTCATGTCCTACGGATTCGAAAGACAACAGGTTCTAGATGAACTGCATCGATCGAACGGAGATGTCGACCAGGCCTTGGCAGCGTTGTTGGCTAAATCTTTACAAATGCCTTGAGCTGGGGGGATGCGGGTCGTAATTTTGATGGGTGACATTTTGTGAACAGTCATATCGTAACTTTAAACAGGTGGCCATTGTCTTTTTTTTTTTTTTCCAAATCACAGCCATAAACATATAAACACGTCTTCATTAATCTAATCTCATTGAATTTCAAATGTAAACAACTGAAGAGATTAAATATTCTACTGTAATTCAGTTGTAGACATTTTATTTTGCCTTCCAATTAAGAATTGTTATCAACAGAACTGATGAAACTAACTAACATTGAAACAACTGCCTGCATCTGGCTTGATGGTAACAGTTGTTTCATAGTTTGATGACAAACGCTGTCATTTCGTCGGCTTTCTTTCTCTATTATGTCACATTAACTTACAATTGTATATTTTCCTGTTTTTGTATCATTTTAAACTCCTCATCTGTTGCTGTTTCCACTCAACCTACCAATATCTGTTCTTTAATTTTGCTCTCATATCTTTTATTAAGAGTTGTTACTGTCCAAAACTTGGCTTTCACGTGTTGTTTGTCCTGACATAAAATTTACAATTTATGTATATCTACATTTACATCAAAGTATTTTGTTGAAGAAAGCTTTTTTGTATTTAGATTATTTCTAATATTATTCATGTTTCTACATCAGTCTTGCTTTACATACTGCATTGAGTGGCTTTATTGATTCACAAACACTCTCCTCTTCATTGACAATCTATGGTATATCAGTACAGTGTTTGAGCAGAAGTAGTAATAATATTCATTATCATGTTACCTGTAAGGATTCATTTATTTATTGCATTCTTAGTCTTCCTTTGCACCTAGGGCATAACAACACCTGTATCCTTTCATTCCTGATCACTCATTGTCTGTACTAAAAACCATTACTATTTCTACTCCAACAATATTATTATTATTATTATTATTTCTACTCAAACACTATCATTATTTCTACCCAAACATTACTTCACTTAACTACTAGTTTCACCATTAACTGACAGTGCTGGCGTTCATTTCATCTTTGAAGAGTTATTTCCCCTGAGATCCAGCTACCGTTTCTTGTTCTCTAAATTTGGGATCAGATTTCTTGGTTTCCGAGAATTATTGGCAAAACCTTTTTGACAGAATTTTGGTAGAAACAGTCCATATAATCCCATATAACTTTTTTTTTTTTTTATAATTGTTTGAAATTTTCAGAAAATATTTTGCGAATTTGTGTTCTACACATGGGAATCCATATGCTTCAGAAAATTTTTAGTTATTGCTTTAATATTGTGTAAAAGGAAACAAGCATATAAAAAGAAAATTTATACATAAACTTGATCGGTTCACATTTTAGCCACTGCCGGGTAGTGTGTTCAATTTGTTCACTGAACACTGCCGTGAATTCCCCCCAAATCACAAAATAAGATGGGGAAATGCACACAACAGCCAAACACTGCGTCAGTGGAACTGTGAAGCACATAGTTCAATAGAAGGATTTTTGTATCTTTTTCGTCAACTAGGGGATGGTTACTGACATTAAGCTTAAGGATTATATAATGTACAAGTATAAAGAAAGAAGGACTCGTTATATTGAATGTTATCGATAATATCGAGTGGATATAGGGGGTGCTGCAGTTCCGCAGTACCTATGCACGAGCCGCCACTGGTTGGAGTGTATATTGTGCATAACATTATGATTTTTTTTTTTAAATGTTCCAAACTTTTTAACCACAACTGTTTAATGTATGCACACATGCACATACGTAGGATTGGCTTCTTTCCGTTTCGGTCTACCAAATCCACTTACAACGATTTGGTAAGTTACAAGCCGAGGTAGAAAGCATTTGCCCAAGGTACCACGCAATGGGACTGAACTCGAAGCCATATGGATGTGAAACGAACTTCTTGAACTACATAGCCACATCTGCATTTATGAAGTCTTAGATATAGAATAATAGGATGGCCATGACTGGAACGCCTTTGAGCATAGGTTTTGCCCTCTGAAGAGCTAAACAATAATAACCTAGTGACAGCTCGGTTATAAAACTACGTCTCACCTGTAAAATAATGCGGGTTTTAATCGATAGAGTTATCTCCCTTGTAAAAATAGCAGATCCGTTATTGAGTTTTAGTTGATGTTCCATTTGGTTGTTGGTCGGAATTCGAGAAGTCTCGGTTACGCCCGTTGGAAAAGCTATAAACGCCACATCCCTTCCCGAACACGTGGTCCTGAGTACAGTCCCACAGCGCCACACCTGGAGTAAGTGTCTTCTATTGTAGTCCCGGGCCGCGCGCGTATATATACATCTTTTATATTTTTGCTTGTTTCAGTCATTTGACTGTGGCCATGCTGGAGCACCGCCTTTAGTCGAACCAATCGACCTGAGGACTTGTCCTTTGTAAGCCTAATACTTATTCCATCAGTCACTTTTGCCGAACCGCTACGTTACGGGGACATAAACACACCAACATCGGTTGTCAAGCGATTGTGGACACACACATATATATATATATACACGATGGGCTTCTCTCAGTTTCCGTCTACCAAATCCATTCACAAGGCTTTGGTCGGCCCGATGCTATAGTAGAAGACACTTGCCCAAGGTGCCACGCAGTGGGACTGAACCCGGAACCATGTGGTTGGTAAGCAAGCTACTTACCATACAGCTACTCCTGCGCCTTATACCATACTGGAGCATCGCCTTGAAGGGTTTTGTCTAATAAATTGACTCCAGTACTCTTTTTTTAAAATTCTGTACTTATTCTATCGTTCACACTTGCCGAATCTCTAAGGTACAAAGAGGGTAAACAAGCTAACATCGGTTGTCATGAAGCGGTGGAGGAAAAACGCAAATGCACACACACACACACATATATAACTGGATTCCTCACAGTTTCCGTCTACCAAATTCTCTTACAAGGTATTGGTCGGCCCGAAGGATTCAGTAGAAGGCTCTTGCCCAAGGTGCCGCACAGTGAAACTGAACCCGAAACCACGTGTGTTGCTAAGCGAATGTCTTAACCACACAGCCATGCCAGCGCCCGTTTCGTGAATTAAATGGTAAAAAGAAAGAAAGAAAGAGTGAAAGAAATTGGAAAGAAAGACGGAAGTAGGTCACAGGAATTGATATTTTTAAAAGAAGAATCGAAATCAAGGATGAGGAACATATTTACTTAGGTTATCAGCCGTTCTGATGCCAGTTTTTAATCACATTGTGATTATAAAACATTTCATACAGCTTTGGCGAACCAATTATCGACAAACACGGATGGACGCCTTGAAGCAAGATCACATCTCATAAAACTACTTTCGATTCCCAAATGAAACGAAACGAATTTACTCACATTGCAAAATATCTTTGCTACACGTTGTGAACATGACTTAATCGTATTCTTTTTTCATATAACCTATCTTTAAGAAGGAAATCATTTAAGATGTTGTCGATTTAACAAATTGATAGAATTTCCTATTATTTGTACTTTAAGGGTCTACAGGGTCTTTCTTTGCTTTTCAACAACCAGTCAGTCGCTTTGTTGGTTGTCATTATTTTCTTACAATTAAAGGTGTGGAGCTGGCAGAATCGTTAGCACGCCGGTCGAAATGCTCAGCGGTATTTCACCCGTCGTTACGTTCTGAGTTCAAATTCTGTCGAGGTCAGCTTTGCCTTTCATCCTTTCGGGGTCGATAAATTAAATACCAGTTGCGTACTGAAGTCGATGTAATCGACTAGTCCGCTTCTCGCAATCACCCGTCGCTACGTTCTGAGTTCAAATTCTGTCGAGGTCAGCTTTGCCTTTTATCCTTTCGGGGTCGATAAATTAAATACCAGTTGCGTACTGAAGTCGATGTAATCGACTAGTCCCCTTCTCTCAATCACCCGTCGCTACGTTCTGAGTTCAAATTCTCTCGAGATCAACTTTGCTTTTTATCCTTTCGGGGGTCGATAACATAATTACCAGTTGAGACCTGGGGTTAATGTAATCGATTTATCTCCACCCCCAAAATTGCTGGCCTTGTGCCACAATTTGAAATCAATGTGTATTAGGCGCAGACTAGCTGTTTAGTAAGAAGTTTGCTTGGACTGAGGCTATGGGAGAAGACACTTGTCCAATTGACGGACAGTGGGACTCACTTCGAAACCACACATACACACACACACAGTATGCAGTAGTGATGCTACTCCAGACTGATGACGAGCAAAGACTCAGAAACATGTCTCTGGATGCAGGCTTAGCTGGGTGGAGGTGCTTGTCTCCCTCTTGTAAAAATAAGGACACAGGAAATGTGTCAAGGCCGACAGGAAGCGGTGGTGCTTCCTGGGGCTAAATAGCAGTAGTATTATTCCCTCCATGGGACTGTCACATTAAGAGAATCAAAATCACGCCCTCGCGATCGTGAGCGCAATATACTAATCACTCGGTCACGTGCCCTCGATATAATTACGACCGTGATGAATGCAGTTATTTACTTATTTATCAACCCGTCGTTTTCTATGTATATGTTTCACCCACCGCTACTACATTCTCTGTATTTCTGGACTCGCTAGCTAAATTCTTCTCCCCTACTAGTTTTTACTTTTCCTACTTGACTCACACACAAAAATTCGACACGACAACAAAATAGGTGCATAGTTATATCTCCTTTTGAAAAGGAGATTTTAACTCAAAATATCATGACTTACAAATTTTGGCAAAAGCCAGCAACTTTAGAGAAGAGAGTAAGTCGATGATATTGACCTCAGTACTTAACCAGAAGGAAGAAGACCAAGTCGACCTCAGCGTCATTTGAATTCCGAACGTAAAAGGCCGAAAAAAAAAAAAAAAATGTCGCTAAGCATTTTGTCCAGTGCGGTAACGATCCTGCCAGCTCGTCGCTTTAAATATCTTTCTAATTTTGGCACAATGTTTCAATCATTGCAAAATATGTAAAAGATATCCGTGTGTTACAGTCGCACGTCCTTGTTACGGATGGAACTGACGGTCAACGTGCATAAATTCCTGATATAGGGGAGCCGTTTCAGCGATAAACATTTCCGTAGGGAAGGTCTTGAGTGGACCAGATGTGTGTAGAGCCCTTCCTTACAGATGGCTTTGCGGATAGCAGCTGTTGTATTGTCACTGACGTGTAATAACTTTAGAAAACAAGTGTTTGGAGAGTTCTTCCGTTCTGACGGGTTTGCGCGCCGTATTGGCGACTGATAACACATGCTGGGTATCCGTTGACTTTTAGTACCTTTTAAACTTGTGTTGTTTGTGTGGCCATGTCTTGTTTCGTTGTGTCTGTGCTGAATCTATGAGAATTCAGCTTTTATGTATTCAACTTTTTAAAACTGGCAGATATTTTCCAGCGACTTTCTTTTTTTCTTCTTTTATTGTTTTATTCGTTTCAGTCATTTGACTGCGGCCCTGCTGGAGCACTGCCTTGAAGGGTTTTAGTCGAACAAATCGACCCAAGGCCTTCATTTCTGAAGCCGAGTGCTTTTGCTAAACCGTTGTGTGCCGGGGATGTGAACACATCAACGCTCTACGCTCCACGTTCCACGCTCTACACTCTACGCTCAACGCTTTATGCTCCGCGTTCTACGCTCCACACTCTACACTCTACGTTCAGCGCTCAATGCTCAACGCCCTTCGCTCAGCGATCTACGCTCAACCCACCTCGCTCAATGCCCCTCACTCAACGCTTTACGCCCTCCGGGCAACGCTCTACACTCGACGTTCAACGCTCAATGCTCAACGATCAACGCCCTTCGCTCAGCGATCTACGCTCCACGCTCGACGATCTACGCTCAGCACTCCACGCCACTCGCTCAATGCCCCTCACTCAACGCTTTACGCTCTCCGGGCTACGCTCTACGCTCTACACTCAACGCCCTCTGCTCAACACTACGCTCAACGCTCTAGTCTTTACGCCCAGCACTCTACCCTCGACTCTCAACATGCGCTCCTGCTGTACCTTCTTCACCAGATATGTGGATGAGATACTCAATCTCACATTTTACAGTACTTAGTGGCAGTTTGTTCGGTTTACGCTTCCCACCGAAGTACATTGTTTGCTATGGTATCCACTTAGCTGGGCTGGGCTATTTTAGAATAAAGTGTTTTTACAATTGAACAAGCGTAGTGATGATGACAGGAAACCCGACTAGTGATCTCTCATTTTACCGACCATCCCACCCTCTCGGTTGCCTGTGTTCAAATGTCGTATACACCCAGTATGTTGTGCAAAATTGAAGAGAATCTATGCTCTGACTAGAGTAAGGTAACCATGTCGTTTAAATATGTAACCGCGACAGGAAAGGATTCCAGTCTATGCACACACACACACACACAATGAAGCACACACACATACTGCGGCCATGCTGGGGCACCTTGAAGAAATTCTAGTCGAAAGAATCGACCCCCCCACCCCAGTATTTGTTTTCTACTACTTATTCTATCGGACACATTTACTGAACCGCTAAGTTATGGGGACGTTAACAAACCAACACCGTTTGTGAAGCGGTGATGGAGGACAAACACGGACATAAAGACACACATAGACATATAGATACGCACATACACACACACAAATACATACATATATATATATATATATATATATATATATATATATATACACA
>NC_069006.1:19978600-19979195 GCF_001194135.2 Octopus bimaculoides
ATATATATATATATATATATATATATATATATATATATATATATATATATATATACACACACATTTTTATGTATATCTTTTTAACGAATTCATGGAAGTTCAGGTTGAGAAGGAGTCGGATACTTCTAGTATCCTGCATATCTGCATTTTTCTGTGGAGCATACAGTGTTAATTCTACTAAGTTATGGTCCGACAAATTCGTCGGTGTCACCTTAACATCATGAGCACCGCGTAATTTGTGAAACAGATGTCCAAAATATCTTTACCCCTTGTTGAGTGGAGCACTGTTTGATCCTTGGATGATAGTATGTTTATAAAGTGAAGCACAGACTTTGATTGCTTCTGTTCGTGCAGTGACATACATGAAAGAAAGCCGCCCTCAGACCATTCGAAGTTAGGGAGGTTGAAGTCTTCAAGAAGTATCTAGGCTGGTTAATATTTCTCCCAACTTTTTCAGGCTTTCTTCGAATGTGTCCCCATTATTTGGAGCATCCAGCGAGCGAAATAACCAGAAACCGCGGACCACAGATATTGCTTTGTGCTAAGTGGGGATGCTAGACTGAACCTGGAACCATGTGGTTCGGAAACAAATTTC
>NC_069006.1:19979205-19981689 GCF_001194135.2 Octopus bimaculoides
AGGACAGTTACCACGACCACTACTACTACTACTAATAATAATAATAATCCTTTCTAATATTTTTTAAAAGGTAGTAGAAAGGATTATTATTATTATCATTAAGGCGGCGAGCTAGCAGAATCGTTAACACGCTTAGCGGTATTTCACCCGTCGCTAAGCTCTGAGTTCAAATTCCGCCGAGTTCGACTTAACCTTTCATCCTTTCGGGATCGATAAATTAAGTACCAGTTGAGTACTGGGTCGATGTAATCAACTTTCACCCTCCCCATCTAAACCTTCTAAATATCCGCCACAGGTTCTGATCAGTTCACTGAGTCGAAAGCCTTCGTGATGAGTACACAGGCCGCCTTGTTCTGTTCCGCTCATTTCTCCTGGATCTGATGGAGATTCAGTATCATGTCCATGGTGCATCGTCCCACAATGAGTTTCGGGCAGAATATTTCGGTTTTCTTTTCAACCTATTGAGCAACACTCATACAAAGTTGAGTGCTACTCAACTATAGCACGCCCAACTAGAACAAGTAGAGATGTTCCTCGATAGATAATGCTTATTACTCTTCTTGAATATGGTGATGATGTTAACATCCTCTCAGTCCTGTGAAATGCCTCCAGTTTCTTGTGATTCCAGCTTTATTTCAATAAAAATCGACCTCGTCATGGATTTGAAGTCAAAACGCAAAGAGACATAATTTGTTGCTGTTATGCAAAAGTGTCGTATGTCCAAAATGTTGCTTTTTCAGAAAACGAAATCACCGTTCCATTTCTTTTTACATTAGCAACAGTTTCAGCTTAACAATAATACTTTGTTGGGTGCATAAAATCGTAACTCCATGCATGTATGATATTTTCAGTCAGAAATACTTTTGTAAAACTGTCGTATGCGGGACTTACGACACTTTTGAAAAATGCTAAACCGTTGTACTACACTTTGATAATTTTCATCTGAAGCAGCTGGAGAAGCGACTATTGCAAGCAAAATTAAATATTTGCAGCCTTTTCATATGTGTATATAACGCAAGTGTCCCAAGGCAAGCTCAGCGTGGACGGAAACCACACGCTGAGAAAAAGGGCAAAAGCTCGCTCGGTCTCGATTTTCAGTACTAATACGACGACGAGGAGCTGGCGAGTACGAACGAACGAACAAGCGAGCGAGCGAGCGCGTTGTCAGCCGGAGCGTGAGGCAGAGTGCGACAAGTTTTCAGTGCATATGTTAAATAATAATACGTTCTGACTCCAAAAGCCATTGGTGTCGACTTTGTCTTTCATCCTTTTCGGAATCAATAAAATAAGTACCCGAAATTGCTGGTCTTGTGCCAAAATTTGAAGCCAATATAAGTGCGGTTGTCATGAACCCAACAGGTCAGAGATTAAACGTTACCAGAAATCATAGCCTCTGGAGCATTGCTCCGCAACCGGTATGCTGCGGCAGGATGCTACGTGTGCCGCAGTGTAATCTGAGTGTAATTTTCCCCCTACACTTTTAGTTATGTTTTTAGTTTAGGTGTGCCGCCGAATTCTGAAAAGACAATAAGTGTACCGCAAGTGAAAAAGGATTGCTGAGCACTGCTCTAGAGGAGTTGAACTCAGTTATAAATATGAACAAAGTTTAAAGTTTTACAGTTCTTCTGTTGTCTGTAGCGAAGGACTGTACATACTTTAAAGTGACTATTTACCGTTAGATGAACTGAGCTCTTCACAGCTAAGTGCCTTTGGCTAAAAGCAAAGAGTAAATACAATAACAGGATACAGACGGCCGATCCTGCAGTTGGTAGTCCACTCCTACCCTTGTGTCAGCTGCAGCTTTGATAAACAATCAACTACACAGAATATACATAAACCAAATGCCTGTTTCGTTAATCGTCTTCGTTGTCCGCCATTTTGAATATTATCCTTAAATTCCATTGTATAATTGCCGCGCCGTTAATATTCATCTAGCTCAATGAACGGGTGAATGGGAGCCTCATTTTAATAACTGATTCAATTGCATAACTTATTAAGCCGCTACATACAGCAGAATCTGGTCATATGAGCAGGTCTAGAAAGGACGAAGTTGCTAGTAATTTCAACGTATGTCTACATTAAGGTCAAAGCATGAACGATACATTGCAGATAAGTCCGTCGGAGCTTTTAAACAAAATTAACAATGAACAACCAAGTTAGATTGAAATATTAAAAACAAAATACACTTCAGTAATCATATCATTGTTGTACATTCTTCAAATAAAATTCTGGATAGATTGAAGGACCCTAATTCAAAAAAAACATTTAAGTGCCTACTTTATGAAGTCTGAGTGGATATGAGAAAAGCTTTGTTCAAAGACACACACACTCACACGCGCACACACATAAATAGTCCTGCGTGTGTGTACGCGCAGGACTATGTACATGTATATATGTTTATATATACGTCTATATATGTATGTGCGTTTAAACTTCTATGTGTGTGTGTGTATAGATACGGATATATATATATATATATATATA
>NC_069006.1:19981803-19985134 GCF_001194135.2 Octopus bimaculoides
ATATATATATCAGGTGGTGCTATTAAGTTAGACATGGCCTGGACCAATCTTTGGTCGAAACATATCTAAGTTTTATATATATATATATATAGGGTATTGTAGATGAGTTCAGCAAAAATTGGGATTCAAGTGAATGTGGAACTTAAGTTTTGGCACCAGAATTTAGTACGGTATTATCCATACAATTTTTGCTGAACTCAAAAATTGTGTCTGTCTATCTATCTATCTATCTATCTATCTGTGATATATATATATATGTACACACACAAACACACAATCGCTCGCGCGCGCATGCACACATATTTATACATATATAAATATGTATATATCTATCTATTTATCTATCTATCTATACACACACATACACACACGCACGCACACACACACACACATACACACACACATACACACACGCATTGTACGACTGTTACTCAGATTCGAGGATGATTTTTTTTTTTAATAACGTGTAGATTACGCCTTCGTTAATCGTTTTAGATGACAATATGGTGTCTGTACGGACTCAAGTGGTCATAGGCACTCTCTCAGCTCTCCTGCTCTTGACCCAACAAAACATTGTGGAGAATGTCTGGAGAGAGAGAGACAAAGACAGATGAGAGAGAGAGAGAGAGAGAGAGAGAGAAAAGGAAATGGGTGGGAAGGATAAAGAGAGAGAAAGAGGGAGAGGAGAAAAGCGGAGGAACATAGAGAGGGGTACGCCATCAATCAGCTGACACTACAACGTGAAATGAAGTGCCTCGCTCAAGGACAAAGAGCTTAAGTCGATTAGATCGACCCCAGTGCGTAACTGGTACTTATTTAATCGACCCCGAAAGGATTGAAAGGCAAAGTAAGTCGACCTCGGCGGAATTTGAACCCAGAACGTAAAGAGAGAAGAAATACCGCTAAGCATTTCGCCCGGCGTGCTAACGATTCTTTTCTACTCTAGGCACAAGGCCCGAAATTTGGTGGGAGGGGGACAGTCGATTAGATCGATTCCATTACGCAACAGGTACTTATTTAATCGACCCCGAAAGGATAAAAGACGATGTCGACCTCGGCGGAATTTGAACCCAGAACGTGAAGAGAGAAGAAATACCGCTAAGCATTTCGCCCGGCGTGCTAACGTTTCTGCTAGCTCGCCGCCTTATTCAAGTTGTAATATCAGTTCTACTTAAAGTACAAGGCGTGAAATTTTGGAGGAGGAGATCTAGTCGATTTCTTCGACCCCAGTGTTCAACTGGTACTTATTCTATTGACAAAGTCAACCGAGGTTGACGTATGCATGTATACATGTATGTATGTATGTATGTGTGTATGTATGTATGTACGAAAGTATGCATATATGTGCATGGATGCATGTATGTATGTACGTATGCATGTATGTATGTGTATGCATGTATATATGTATGTATGTATGTACGTACGTATGCATGTATGTATGTACGTATGCATGTATATATTGCATGTATGTATGGATGCATATATGCGTGTGTACGTGTGTGATTATATATGCGTACATGTTTCTGTGCTTGTGTATATGTATATATGAGATACTTGCAGTGGCCCCTCTCACTGTCACATAAAACAGTCTTCCACAACCACTAAACGTGGGGACCCTATCACATAATATCCAGGATCAGCGCATTTGTGTCAGGTGATCCTCCGTAAATGTTGATGGCGTCTCTCTGGACGCCTTACGCCGACCAATGGCCACGAAATAAAGGGAGCGAGACGCTGTTTCCAGTCTTCGTGTTTGTATGGGGTTCTTTGTTTGTTCGCGGGGTCTTGTAGGGGGAAGGACGAATGGCGTGTGATTGAGTATGTGTGTTCGTGTGTGTGTGGATATAAGCGTGTGTCCATTTGTGTGTGTAAGGATAATAGCGTGTGTTCATTTGTGTGTGTGTGTGTGTGTGTGTGTGTGTGTGTGTATAAGCGTGTGTCCATTTGTGTGTGTGTATGTGTTCTGTATAACTGTGTTTTTGTTTACACACGACTTGTGTATATTTGTGTGGATTCAAGGGTGTATGTCCGTGTGTATGTATATATGTACGTATGTGTGCATACATAATACACACACACATATATATATATATATATGTATACACACACACACACATATATACACACTTGTATAACCACAAATATACCTATAAATAAACGTGTGTGTGTATATATATATATTCACACACACTCGCGCGCATAAATATACACAACTATGTGCATTTATATGTACTGATATATATGCTAGTGTATGTAAGTATGTGAGTGTATGTGTGTGTTTGCGGATGTGGTGTTTGTGTTTATGTAGGGTGATCTTCAAGGACACATGCCAACATGTCTAGATAGAACAAGTTAAAGCTTACAAGCTAAACGACCATCACCACCACCCACTACGTCATCACGCCATCATCCCCGTCACCATCATCTCCCGAACCAGCCACTTTGACAGCCGACAGGAATAGAGGTATCTATCGTATGTACATTGGGATGAAACTGTGAGAGCGAGGAGACAGAGAGTGAAACCCGAACCCGCGAAGCATAATTTCGGCTCGTAATCAGTGCTATTGGTTTTGATTAACAGCTGCGAATTTATGTACTAAGACCACTTCACAAGAGTTGACCTGTTCTCGAGTCAAATGGGATAAGCCTGCTTTAGAAACGGATATGTTTTCATGTGCTGTCGTCTGGGTCGATGTAAAGCAGAAAAGAAAAGAAAAGAAAGGAAAAAATTGATGAAAATTTCAGCTGTTTTTATTTTATTTTATTTATTGTTCTTTTTTTTTTCTTTGACAATGTTTATCCTCTTCCTAGTTTGGTGTCAATATTGAAAGAAGGTCTCTGTAAAAACTGTACGATTTGTTTGACACCATCATAACAAATATACCCTCTTCTCCTACCTGTCTGAGCACACACCGTTACGTGAAGTCATCTCATACGGCGGATGTCCCGATTTATAGGGTACAAGTTAGAGCTGGTAAGTTTATGTGTCCAATAGACTAAACTACTTTCATTCTTGAACGAAAATAAGATTAACGTACGAAAAAAGAAAGAAAAATACAAAAAACAAAAACAGTAATGAATAGTCTTTTATTATCATTAAAGCGACGAGGCCAGCAGAATCGTCAATGTGATGGGGTCGATGTAATCGACTTATCTCGTCCAACGAAATCGCTGGTCTTGTGCTAAAATTTGAAACCATTATTATTATTATTATTATTATTATTATTATTATTATTATTATTATTATTATTATTATTATTATTAAAGGCGGCGAGCTGGCAGAATCGTTAGCACGCCGGGCAAAATGCTTAGCGGCATTTCGTCCGTCCTT
>NC_069006.1:19985226-19987145 GCF_001194135.2 Octopus bimaculoides
CTTTCATCCTTTCGGGGTGGATAAATTAAGTACCAGTGAAACACTGGGGTCGATGTAATCGACCTACCCTTTCCCCACAAATTTCAGGCCTTGAGCCTTTAGTAGAAAGGGGACTATTATTACTATTGTTAAGGTAACGAGCTAGTAGAATCATTAACACACCGAGCAAAATGCTTGGTGGCATTTCGTCCATCCATAGGTTCTGAGTTCAAATTCCGCCGCGGTCGACTTGGCTTTTTATTCTTTCGGGGCCGATAAAATAAGTGCCAGTCAAGCATTGGGGTCGATGTAATCGACTAACCACCTTCCCCCAAAATTTCAGGCCTTGTGCTTATAATAGAAAGGATTACGCCGGGGTTGACTTTGCCCTTCATCCTTTCGAGGTCGATAAATTAAGTACCAATGAAACACTGGGGTCGATGTAATGAACTAGTTCCCTCCCCCCAAATTTCACGCCTTGTGCCTCCACTAGAAAGGATCATTATTATCATTGGTAGGGCCGCGAACTGGTAGATTCGTTAGCGCGTCAAGCAAAATGCTTAGCGGCATTTCTTCCGTCTCTTTACGGTCTGAATACAAATTCTATCGAGGTCACGGGTCGATAAAACAAATTACCAGTCAAGTACTGAGATCGATGTAATTCACTTGTCCTCTCTCATCAAAATCACTGGCTCTGAACCCTGCAACGGACCGACATCCTGTTCAAGGGGAATGTGGTGGTCTCTCTCATTTATACATCATGGAAACTGAACAATCAGCCTTATAAGTCTTAGAGCTCAAGAAAAAAAAAATTCTTAAAATTGTGCAGCGTATTGGTTTCAAATTTTGGCACAAGACCAGCAATTTCAAGGGAGGGGGGTAAGGTTCCCCACCATCCCCTGCCGAAGCCCGGTGGAGCTTTAGGTGTTTTTGCTCAATAATCACCCGGTCTGGAAATCGAAACCGCGATTCTACGAAACAGCGAGTCCGCTGCCCTAACCACTGGGCCATTGCGCCTCCACAGGCCTAGTAGGGAATAGCTGTATATCAACAGCGTGGCACCATAGACGAGGAAAAAGTAGGATTTCACACTAAAATGAAATCTCCAGGTGTACTTATTATATCCACTCATTGCATGATTCAAGAGGTAATAGTGACGAAAAAACTGGGTGGGGGGGTTCTTCTTCGAAGCTAATTGCAGTAATACAACAAGATGCGGATAGAATTATTAACTTCATTAACGATCACATTTTGAAAAGTGGTCTATTTACAAATTTGCCAAAGATCGAATTACTACTAATGGTAAAAGATTCACCCTAATATTTCGTATCTGTAACAAAAAATTTCTAATTATTTCTCAAATTATTCAATCAAACAAAGGGCTTGGGTATCTGGGAGTGACTAGAAAAACATTCTGAAAGACTGAAAATAGCGTTAGCTCAATTCCCAATTTTTCTAACAGCAGTCGCAACAAGAGCGATTGTGCTTTACTTCCCAAGATCAAACTGAAATTTATACACTGCATAAATCACTTTTTCACTGTGCCTAGCAGAAGTGTGAAGGATTGTGGCCTTGTAGTTAGGGCGTTATACTCACAATCGAAAGATCGTAGTTTCGATTGCCGGACGGTGCGTTGTGTTCTTAAGTGAACCATTTCATTTCATACATTATTTACTTTTGACGGATATTTGTCCTCATCTTGTTTGTTGTTAACAAAACGTTGCCGAACCGCTTAGTTACGGGGACGTAAACACACCAGCATCGGTTGTCAAGCGATGTTGGGGGGACAAACACACACACAAACACACACACACACACACACACACACACACACACATATATTTTGTCGCCTTGATATTGGCCTCTCATCTGTTTTAACGACTCCCGAAAGAATGAAAGGCAAAGTGGACATCGGTGGAATTCGAACTCCGAACGTAACG
>NC_069006.1:19987732-19988344 GCF_001194135.2 Octopus bimaculoides
AACAACAACAACAACGGCAGCAGCTGCATTAGAAGCAGCGACATCACGACTACCGCCGCCGTCACCGCCATCAGATTGCTTAAAAGGGAAAGAAAAAAAAGGAAGAGAAGCTATGCGAGATAAATACATAACAACAACAAGAACATTTATGACAATGAAAAGAAAAGAAAAGGGGGGGGGCAGCATTAGAACACGTGAAAGCGTATGGTATGAAGATAATAATAATGATGATGATGATGATGATAATGATGATGATGATGATGATTATAATCCTTTCTATTATAGGCACAAGGCCTGAAGTTTTGGGGGAGGGGGCTAGTCGATTACATCGACACCCAGAATTTCACTGGTACTTAGTTTATCGACCCTGAAAGGATGAAAGGTAAAGCCGACCTCGGCGGAATTTGATCTCAGAACGACGGGCGAAATACCGCTAAGTATTTCGCATAACATGCTAACGATTCTGCCAGCTCGCCGCCTTAATGATGATGATGATGATGATGATGATGATGATGATGATGATGATGATAATAATAATAGTAATAGTAATAGTAATAATAATAATAATAATAATAATAATAATAATAGTAATAGTAATAGTAATAATAATAA
>NC_069006.1:19989332-19990941 GCF_001194135.2 Octopus bimaculoides
TAGTGATTAGACTGCGACCGTGCTTGGGCATCGCCTTGAACAATTTCTAGTCGAACGAATCAACCGCAGTACTTATTATCATCATCATCATCATCATTATTATTATTATTATTATTATTATTATTATTATTATTATTATTGAGTGAGAGAGTAGCGCATGCCAAAAATGTGACACTGGGGTACAAATATACGAAGCCCAATATACCCATCATGATTATCTCTCTGATAAGGGTACACCAGGCACATACACCACAACCATATGTGCTCTACATTATTATTAAAACGAATTAATTATTATTATTATTATTATTATTATTATTATTGAATTAATTATTATTATTATTGGGTGAGAGAGCAGTACATACCATCAAAGTGACACTGGGGTACAATTATACGAAGCCCAATACACCCACTATCACTACCCGTCTGATAAGGGTACTCCAGGCACATGCATCACAACCATATGTAAGCGCCATGGTGATCTCATATCAAGATTAACAGCGCATGACCTTGCAGGTGGGATCCCGTTAGAATTTCCTTCAGGTCGAGTAGCCCATTCCGCTCAAAACGTCCCCGAATAAGGTCTGTTTAAGGATGATGAACGAAACAGCTATGTTTCCAGATAAAATAAGTACCAGTTGAACACTGGGGTCGATGTAATCGGTTTATACCCTTTCCGAAATTGCTGACCTTGTGCCAAAATTTGAAAACTAATATGTAGGTACCAGTTGCCAGGGATGTTTGATTGTTGCTTACAATACGCATTGTTTATGATGGAAATAGGTGAGAATTGCTGGTATCTTTTTATATATAAGATCCTACACAATATAAGATACATGTTGGCCTTGAACAAATATAAATATAAAGGAAACAAAACGATAAAAAGCCAGAAAACTAGGCAATTACAAAAAGAATCTACAGTTCCGTTTTTGAGCATTTCCTGTTGAATGAACTCTAAAAGTACCACATGGAAATCTGCTGTTGTGGGCGAGAGAAATATATTAACTTTATCACACAGCTGAGATAAAGAAAATAATATATAAATATAAAGCTGTTAGATGAGAAAGAAGTTTAGACCAGCGTTAACCGAGGCCTGCACCTATCCGTGTAGAACTAGTTGTGACCTTCCTGGTTACGTCGATTCTTATCTGGTTTTGAAACGAGTACTTCTAACCTAATTCTCACTGTCTGAACTATATTGCGAACGTGTACCGAACTGATAAGCTAAAAGCGATTCAACCAAATCCCTAGTTCTCTGTTTTCTGTTTTTTCCACTGTTCATCTTTAAAACAGTAAAGCTGAAATATTAACATGGCGTTGATTGTTTAATGGGAAACGGTTTGCAGATCGTAAATATCGAGTATTTTTCGTTAGACACACACACACACACATATGCACTTTATGCATAGAAGTGATCGCTGGCGGCTTGTTTAGATGTACAAGCAGAAAGTAAGCAACTGACACAAAACATAGGGAACGCATTGATTTAATAAGGCATCGTATAAAGTGATAGCCCGATAAAAATATATCTATATCAGTGTGTATGCGTGCGCTTTACACACACACACACACACACACACACACACACACACACACACACACACACACA
>NC_069006.1:19991264-19991797 GCF_001194135.2 Octopus bimaculoides
ATATATATATATATATATATATATATATATATATAAATGAGAGTAAGATGATCTAGCGGGAGACGGAGGACCTGTCCGTACCAGCGCATGCGACGGATAGCTATGAGGTGGGAAGAAATCTAATTGTTTATTGGTTGGCGATTAAAACCATATTTTACTCATTCAGTATCACTCACTGGGTGCATGCATATATATACAGTACCGTGCAAAAGTCTTCGGCTACTTTATGTATGTATGTATGTATGTTGTTGTTGGTACTCCGTCGCTTACGACGTCGAGGGTTCCAGTTGATCCGATCAACGGAACAGCCTGCTCGTGAAATTAACGTGCAAGTGGCTGAGCACTCCACAGACACGTGTACCCTTAACGTAGTTCTCGGGGATATTCAGCGTGACACAGTGTGACAAGGCTGACCCTTTGAATTACAGGCACAACAGAAACAGGAAGTGAGAGTGAGAAAAAGTTGTGGTGAAAGAGTACAGCAGGGTTCGCCACCATCCCCTGCCGGAGCCTCGTGGAGCTTTAGGTGTTTT
>NC_069006.1:19993188-19995770 GCF_001194135.2 Octopus bimaculoides
CCCCCCCCCCACACACACACACACATCCATCCATACATATATACATACATACATGGAAGATATCACCACATCATCAGCAGCTGCCCTAGCATGTCTATGAGATATTACCTGCCTCTAAGACATGATAAAGTTGCAAAGACTATTAACAGTGCTATCCGCAAGAAAGGCCTACCTTGACGTATACTTAAAGGCAGGCATGTCAGAACCAGCAGGTATTCACACCTTTAAAACCAAGGAATACTGGTGGAACACTCCAACAAAAACATCAATTCACAAACATAACAGAACTGTGGGATATTCTGTGGGATATTCTGTGGGATATTCTGTGGGACAGAGAACAGAAGTCATGCACTGTTGTAGTAGTCAGCTGCCCAGCGGATGTGTCAATTCAATAAAAAATCCAGGAAAAAGCAAACATTTATGGCAGATAAACTTATAACTCTTAAACCATGACTATAAATTCTCATTTGTATCTATCATCATAGGTGTATAGTGGTGTCAGGGTTATCTATTTCTGGTGTTTACGTTGACTTAAATGACACACTGTAATTTAGTCAGTATGAGAGAAAAGGGAGTCACTGTTTTTGTTCATAACAACAAGAGAATAGAATTCACGAGACGCTTGTAATAAACCATAACTTTTATCATTGGAGGTAATGCGTTAACATACAAGGTTAATTGAAGGAAGCTTATAACATTACCTGAATATGTTCTGGTTGCAGTCACATGCCTCCAAGTAAGAAAATCGAACGGGAGCGCGAGTGGACGTAAAGTGCGCCGGCCTGACTAAATTCATGTTGAAGAATCAACAGGCACTGAATGGCGCGAATTTAGAATTTCTTTAGTTTATATAAGGGATGGATGGGAAGTCCCCGATTCCCTCATAAAACTGCAAACTTCCAAAAGGATCTCGAACATTCACGAAGCTCGAGGGAGATTACTCTCGTTATATCCCTCTTTTCCGTTTTGCTTGCCGTCGTAGCCGCCAGGGGTCATTGCAGGTACATAGCTAGGCTATGTACCAACAAATTTACGCAAGAACGTAAAAACGTTAAGTTTTTCAATGAAAGTGCAAAAGAAACTGACGCGGATTCACCAAATCCGAATTATTTGTGACACAGTAAGGATTTCTAAGACGTTCCAAAGATTTACCATCTGAGATTGTTTAGGTGTACAGATGTATACACATGGGTGTGTGCAGTTACAGCTTAACCAACACACTAACTCAACGACATATTTACAAACACCGAGGCCTCTCTTAACTCAAACAGTCTTGTGGCTGTTTAAGCGACCGGCTTGAACTCTCTCAAGAAGAACTGAACGAAAACTCAAAGAAAAGCCATACATGCCTGCATGCATACATACATACACACACATACATTCGTACATACAGGCATACATACACTCATACATGCATACATACATACATGCATAAATATATACATATATACATGCATGCATGCATACATACATACATACATACATGCATGCATAGATGCACATACATGCATGCATACATACACATACATGCACATACATACACATACGTACATATATACATACATGTATACATACAAACACTCACACACATACATACATATATGGTGATTGCTCCATCTGCACAAATGATTGCCATAGTCAATCGTATTCCTGACTTTCCATCCGTGACCTCCCCTGTTGCAGATCTTCAAGGATTGAACGTTAGGTGACAAACGAAAGTTGAAACTTACTGTATGCTTCCAACTGATTAGGTCTGCACACGTCGCCACTCATCTATCGACATAAGACTTTCAAGAGGTGGAATGACAAATGAGATCAGTATAAAGAGGCGTTTGTATACCATTGAATTAAGAGTGATAAAGGCTTGTACAACCACGAGTACCACTCTCTGAGTGTTCATGATTAGTACCGAGTGACAGATCGAAGCAAGATAATCAATAACGACACTTGTGAGTGGATTTGGCTGACAGAAACTGAAAGAAGCCTGTGGCGTGGTGTGGACGTCATGAACACCAAGTTCCCCCAAACAGTGATGGACTTTGGGTGTCACAAGTGACAGTGACGTCATGCAGCCGCACTTCTTTGAACAGAGCCTTAAGCTAAGTTAAGTCGACTATATGAAACTGCTGGAAACTGTGGTCAAACCCTGGTTGGAGATCGTTGCTGCCAGAAGGCCATATGTGTGGCAGCAGGATTTTGCTTTTTGCCATATCCCAGAAAAGAGTCAGAAGTGATTCTTGGAGAATCTTTACAATTTCACCAGCTCCAATTTTTCGCCTCCTAAATTCCCCGCCAAGTGTAATCCTCTTTTACTCTTTTACTTGTTTCAGTCATTTGACTGTGGGCATGCTGGAGCACCGCCTTTAGTCGAGCAAATCGACCCCAGGACTTATTCTTTGTAAGCCTAGTACTTATGCTATCGGTCTCTTTTGCCGAACCGCTAAGTTACGGCGACGTAAACACACCAACATCGGTTGTCAAGCGATGCTGGGGGGACAAACACAGACACACAAACATATACACACGCATACATATATATATACATATATACGA
Source organism: Octopus bimaculoides (assembly GCF_001194135.2). Lineage (NCBI taxonomy): Eukaryota > Metazoa > Mollusca > Cephalopoda > Octopoda > Octopodidae > Octopus > Octopus bimaculoides. The sequence goes on from NC_069006.1 coordinate 19,995,742, forward strand.
CGGGCTTCTTTCAGTTTCCGTCTACCAAA
>NC_069006.1:19996011-19996461 GCF_001194135.2 Octopus bimaculoides
TTAATATGCTGGCCACTGATAAAATTTTTAAAAAAATATCCTTAAGTATATATATATATATATATATATATATATATATATATATATATGTATGTATGTATGTATATATAGAGAGAGAAAGAGAGGGAGAGAGAGAAAGTGAGAGATATCCACAAACAGATAGACAGTTAAAGACATGCATGCTGACATATATACAAAAGTGTATATGAGGGTATATGTGTGTTAGTGTGTTAGTGTGTGTATTATTGTGTGTTTGTTAGTGTGTGTGTGTATTTTAATGATAAGTTTATTTGTAGCCTCCAGATATTAACTCCTCATCTTCTGGTCACTGCCGACCCCAGTATTGACAATTAACTTCGTCTAACAGATAATTACAACAATTAGTAAACTGAGGCCCTGCACACACACACACACACACACACACACACACACACACACACACACACACAC
>NC_069006.1:19999937-20001744 GCF_001194135.2 Octopus bimaculoides
ATATATACATATATATATATATATATATATATATTGTGTATCTCAAGGCAGCGGCTGGCAGAATCGTTAGCACGCCAGTCGAAATACTTAGCAGTTTTACGTTCTGGGTTCAAACTCAGCCGAAGTCGACTTTGCCTTTCATCCTTTCGGCGTCGATAAATTAAGTACCAGTTGCGTACTACGAAAAATTTAATCGACTGGCTCCCTCCCCAAAACTTTCGGGCATCAGTGCCTAACTGGTATTTATTTTACCAACCCCGAAAGGCAAAGTCGACCTCAGCGGAATTCGAACTCAGAATGTAAAGACGGATAAAATGCTGTTAAGTATTTTGCCCAGCGTGTTAACCATTCTGCCAACTCATCGCCTTAAAGAGGATTATTATTAACATTCCGTATATCTATATCGGATTTCAAGTATTCTAACGAGTCACATTGAATCGTGTGTTTTATGTAAAATCACGCCATGTGGGATGGACATATGTGAGAGACTCTATGTAGTCGTTCAGCCTGCTAGAGATAATAGCCGAATTACTTCAAGCGATATCACTATCCGAAAAGAAGGAAAGAACACATTATTGTGCTATGTAGCTCTCATTGACACTCCATCATTTACGGCAACGAGTATTCCATTTGTAGTGAGACTGTTGTATTCCCTTCTGACCTTGTGGCCTCCCTTCGAAAATTTCCTGGGACCACACCTGAGTGTGACACAGAATGTGACAGGGCTGGCCCTTTGAATTACAGGCACAACTCATTTTTGCCAGCTGATTGAACGGAAGCTAAGTGAACAGGAGTTGAATAAACTGAATGAGCTTGATCAAAGACACAACGCGCCTCCAGGAATCGAACTCACGACCGTACGATAGCAAGCTGAGTAGCCTAACCACTAAGCCAGGCGCCTTCAATATGTAGTTTCAAATACGCAAAAAACACCGGATGGTCATGGCTGGAAAACCTACTGATAACAACGTATATAACTTAATTTAGCTATTATATTCTTGTTTTTGATCTTATTATCTTCACCAAACCCTGGAGAAATACTATTTCAAGCTATAGGGCCCACGGGACCAGTTATAAAGAACCCATGGTGAATGGGACTCCACTACGTCGCAGGGTTACCCATCTACAACCAAACGGACTGAAACTATGTGAAATGAAGTATTTTGCTCAAGAACACAACGCACCGCCCTGTCCGGAAATCGAAAGTACGATTTTGCGATCGTGAGTGCAACACACCAAACCACTATGCCACGCGCCTTCACAATTTATAGGAATGCTACACTATTGTTATTATTATTTTTATTCTTTTACATCGAAAACAGTGACTCTCTGACAATTACTTGCGCAAACATATAACTTTGCAATAAAAACATTCCTTTTATCTCGATCTTATTTATGTCTCTCTCTCTCTCTAACTCTCTCTCTCTCTCTCTTTCACTCTTTCTCTCTCTCTCTCTCCGTCTCTCTCTCATTCTCTTTCTCTCGTTCTTTTTCTTCGTCTCTCTCTTTCCAGGTTATTAGCGATAAAAACCAGTGTGTGTGTGTGTGTGCGTGTGTATGAATGTATCTCTCTCTCTCTCTCTCTCTCTCTCTCATTCTACACACACACCCCCACACACACACATATATATATATAGAGAGAGAGAGAGACAGACAGACAGACAGAAAGACTGATAGATAGATAGATAGATAGATATAATCCAATATGAGCATAAATGAATGCACTTACACGCTACACACACGAACAGACACACACACACACACACACACATACAGACACACACACACACACACACACACACACACA
>NC_069006.1:20001771-20002868 GCF_001194135.2 Octopus bimaculoides
TCGTCTCCATTAAGCCTAAAACAGCCTTTATTTATTTAACCAGCGAGAAATACTTCCCTGAACAGTTTGATACTGAAGCTTGAAGCATCGATCATGTTGCTTTGTAACCTAGATCGTCCAAATTTTACAAATGCACAAAACCTTAAAATTTGATACATCGTGTCCCGGACAAATGTTTCAGTGAAGTTTTAAAGCTGATTTGCCATTGGAATTTTATCCTTTACCTCTCCTGTGTATCGCATATGATAAACAGTACATATTTCCCTGGCATCCATGCATCATATATGATAAACATTTCCATTTTTGTTTTTTTAAACCGCCAGGATAACTTGGAGACTTGCAAAAGAGGAGCGTATGAAACGAGGTTGACTGATAGTCTGAAAACGAGCATGGACGTTTAGTACAAACTTATGAAAATGCATTGGTCATGCAGAGGGTTAAATAGTTGTTAAATAAGATTAGCTGTTTCTCCAGAAATGGCTCAATCGTTTGCCTTCCTGTATATTATATATGATACACAGGACATGTTTCTCCGGTATCCATGTGTAATCATTTATGATTGAATGCCCGAGAGAGAGGTTTCACTACACATGTATCATATATGATGCGTATACCAAATTTTTTTCAACCAGCGTAATTTGAGACTTATGAAAGGAAAGCTTTATATTATTCAGAACGTATGAAGCAAGGGTTAATTAAAAGTCTGCAAACGAGCATGGATGTCTAGGAGAAACTTATGAAAATGCTTTGGACAAGCAAATAGTTTAAGAACTGTTAAATACGATTAGATATTCATTCAGAGACGGCTTAATCCTATGTCTGACCTGTCTGTCACATGTGGACATTCATGCATCATATATGATAAGCATTCCGTACTTTTTCAACCGCCAGAGTAGCTTCGGACTTGTAAAAGGAAAGCTTTTACGTATTATTCAGAACAAGGACAAATGTTTATAGATTTATATAGTGCATCATATGTGATGCACAGGACACTTGACTGATAAGCTTCAGTCCCAAAACAATATACTGCCAACTAAATCATATGGTAACAATACATTCTTTTCTACTCTTGGCACAAGGCCCGACATTTGGGGGGG
>NC_069006.1:20002878-20006647 GCF_001194135.2 Octopus bimaculoides
GAGGGAGCCAGTCGATTAGATCGACCCAGTACGCAACTATTACTTAATTTATCGACCCTGAAAGGATAAAAGGCAAAGTCGACCTCGGCGGAATTTGAACTCAGAACGTAAAGACAGACGTTATACCGCTAAGCATTTCGCCCGGCGTGCTAACGTTTCTTATTTCTTTACTACCTACAAGGGGCTAAACATAGAAGAGACAAACAAGGACAGACAAAGGGATTAAGTCGATTACATCGACCCTAGTGCGTAACTGATACTTAATTTATCGACCCCGAAAGGATGAAAGGCAAAGTTGACCTCGGCGGGATTTGAACTCAGAACATTACGGCAGACGAAATACCGCTAAGCATTCCGTCCGGCGTGCTAACGTTTCTGCCAGCTCGCCACCTTGGTAACAACACATATTGCACAACAACTAAACCAAATCAACCTCCAGTAATTAAAAGTCAGAAAACAAACATGGATGTTTGTTTGTGGAACTGAACCCGAAACCATGTAGTTGGAAGGGAAGCATGTTACCACATAGCTGCGCCTGTACAATAAACGAATCTACTGTGTAAACGACGTTGATGTTGCAATGTCGACGACTCTGTACGTCTGTCTCCATAACAGGAAATAAACTTGAGCAATTCTTTTTTAAATGAAGTTTACGAAGATTGTTTGTATATAACGAGTCTCCATATAAGCTTCCAACTGAAGGAACTTCTGATACTCCAGTTTAGGTTATAAATAAGGACTCGAAGGAAACAATCGACTATTTGTTTTTTATCAAATAATTAAGCATTATATAAAATGAAAACAATGAAAAATTTGATCTGAAAAATAATCGAGGCCAGTGAGAACATGAAGAGATTTTGTGAATTGGTTATTATTTTGTACGTTCAATTCATTATTGAAAGCCCGCCTTTGGCCGGTCGACGAAAGAACGATGCGTCGTTGATAAAGTTTCTTCTATAAATTTGGAAATATAATGTCCTTCTATTATCAAGTCATACGTGATTACGAAGGACAGTAGAGAGAAGGAAAGAGGGAGAGTGTGAGTGCGCGCGCGCGTGTAAGGGAGAGAGAGGGAGTGTGTAAGAGAGAAAGAGACGTGAAGAGAGGAAAAGAGAAAGAGACGTAGAGAGAAAGGTAGTGTCTGTAAAAGACAGAGGTAGAGAGAATGTGTCTTTAAGAGAGATAGTGAGCGAGGTAGAGAGAGCGAGTCTATGAGAGAGAGAGTATGCGTATGTGTGACTCAACTGGTACTCATTTCATCTGAAAGGATGAAAGGCAAAGTCGACCTCGGCCGAATTTGAACTCAGAACGTAGCAACGGGCGACATACCGCTAAGCATTTCGTCCAGTGTGCTAACGATTCTGCCAGCTCGCCGCCTTGATAATAATAATAATTGTTAATCATGCACTGTCTTCTTTTAATAGTAGACTGTTATATAGTGAAAACCTCGTTTGTTACTATGGTGACAACAGTCTATCTATCTATCTATCTATCTATCTATCTATCTATCTATCTATCTATCTATCTCTATCTATCTATCTATCTATCTATCTATCTATCTATCTATCTATCTATCTATCTATCTATCTATCTATCTCTGTCTATCTATCTATCTATCTATCTATCTCTGTCTATCTATCTATCTATCTATCTATCTATCTTTCATACACACACACACGCCCCCCCTCTCTGTGCCTCTCTATCTCTCTGTCTCTATGTCTCTTACTGAATTTACCTCAAAGTATGTGTTGCATTGTTGAAACACACACACACACACACACACACACACATCCACATGCACTAATAACCAAAAGGATAACTATCTATATTGTTAGATAGTGAAAGTTATTTGGGGGTTTTTTAAAAGCTGTGTTGCGTTGCTTTATTCTTTCTATTGTATTGACTTTGCTGTTGCAAATTCTAATTCGTGATCAAACTCTAAATTAACTGTCCGGTGAAATAAATCTGTTTTAATTTACTACGAGCGTCGTGCATTCATTATAACGCAGTCTGATTTCAATTCGTTTCCCAGCGTCTCATGTTTTTCATCTTTTGTCTATCATGGCGGACCAACAGCACAGTACAAAGCATAACACGTGATAAGATCAAGAGAAACACTAACACCTTCAGTTTCTCCAGTCCCTGAGGGGGGGGGGGCCTGCCTATAAAAGCCATGTGCACTGTCTCTTCCTTCAGACCCAGCAAGTAGAAACAACAACAAGAACAACAGGAGCAACAGCAGCAAAAATAGGAGTTACAACAACAACAACAACGACGATGACAACTCATAATATTAACTGAAATGCGGCGGAACTGTGTCTAATAAAAGGGGCCAATGGTTACAGGTTGGATAGTATTTCGCCCATGTCAAAGTGGCGAGCTGGCAGAGTCGTTAGCACGCCGGGCGAAACGCTTAGCGGTATTTCGTCTGTCTTTACGTTCTGAGTTCAAATTCCGCCGAGGTCGACTTTGCCTTTAATCCTTTCGGGGTCGATAAATAAAGTACCAGTTACGCACTGGGGTCGATGTAATCGACTTAATCCCCTTTGTCTGTCCTTGGCACAAGTGATATTGCAGCTCATTTCTACAGCTGAGCGAACTTGAACAACGTAAAATAAAGTGTCTTGCTCAAGAACACAACACACAGTCCGGTCTGGAAATTGAACTCACTATCTCATGATTGCAAGCCCGTTGAGCACTGGGGTCGATGTAATCGACTTAATCCCTCCCACCAAATTATTGGCCTTCTGCCAAAATTTGTCAAGATGGCAAGCTGGCAGAATCGTTAGCACGCCGGCAAATATGTTTCGTCCGTCTTTAATTTCTGAGTTCAAATTCCACCGAGGTCGACTTGGCCGTTCATCCCTTTCAGAGTCGATAAAATAAGCACCTATTGAACACTGGAGTCGATTCCGAAACTCCTGGCCTTGAGCCAAAATTTGAAACCAACATTTTCATATGTCTTTCTGATGATGATGTTATTCGAGTTAGAAGATCCTGAGAATGAGCGGCACACCCTGTAGTGGTCATGCAATCCTTTCTTCCTGTTTGTACTTAGTAGCTTTCAAGTGAGAATCAGTCTGCGCAATCCGATCTCCCGCTTTAGACTTGCAAGTCTGATCGGAGTAGCTCAGCAAGCTAAAACGACTGCGATAACCAGCAAGCTGTAGGGTTTTCATTGGGGGTGGCCCTCTCCAAGGGGAATTGCCTTACAGGGCTGGAGGGTTCCACCGCAAGGGTGTCAAAGAGGGCACCAGGCCGACTGAGGGACACCACATTTTAAATGTTAGAAATGATAAAATAAAATATGTGGGAGACGGGCAAATGCAAGAAAAAAAATATATATCGTATCTTTTATTTTTTTATTTGTTTCAGTCATTTGACTGGCCATGTTGGGGCACCGCCTTTAAGAATTTTTAGTACAATCAATCGACCCCAGTACTTTTTTCTTTTTAAAGCCTGGCACTTACCCCCATCGGTCCCTTTTACCGAACCGTTAAGTTATGGGGACGTAAACAAACCAATACCGGTTGTTAACCGGGGTGGCGGGGACAAAAACAGTCACAAACACACACACATATGTATCTATGCAGCAAGGGTTGAATAAAGAAAATTGACGAAAATATAAGGGCCAAGGGCAAATGTAAAAAAGAATCATATGTAGATTATCACAAAAAGGAATTAGCGGTCCCCTTTTTTTTTTAATTGTTTTCTAATTTCAGCTCGAGGCCAGCTGTTTTGGGGGAAGAGGTAAGTATTTTTTACATCA
>NC_069006.1:20006657-20008042 GCF_001194135.2 Octopus bimaculoides
TCCGAGGAGATGAAAGGCAAATTCTTCCTAAGCGAAACTTGTACTCAGAACTTAAAAACTCGGATGAAATACTGCCAACATTTTATCCGGCTCTTTATCAAGTTCAGTCCGGGTCTAAATCAAGTTTACATGAAATGCTGCCAAGCATTTTGTCTAATGCAAGCATTTTGTCTAATGCAGGGTTTCTCAACCGTTTCATATCTAAAAACCCCTTTGAATACTATTTTATTCTGGTGGACTCCCATAGCCATTCGATGTTTAAAAACTAGTTTTATAGAATCTTCTTTCAAAATTCTTATTTTGTTTATCACGCATTACCTTATGTAGGTTAACCTATGTAAAATGTTACAGAAAGAAACCTAGCTGTTTCTTGCAATACATACCAATACATATATCAAAAGCAAAATTTTTTCAGGTATATCCAATTTACTATTTTGTCTCGAGGAGCCCCAAAATCTTATATGAACATTGAAGGGCTATATGAACCCCGGTTGAGAACCACGGGTCTAATGCTTTAACGACTCTGCAAGCTCACTGTCTCTGCTCCTGTTCTAAAGATGTATGTTGTTAACTAGAGCAGGGGTTTTCAAACTGTGGTCCGCGGACCACAGGGGGTCCGCAAGGACAAGACAGGGGGTCCGTGGACAGCAAATACTTTTTATGGGCAATTTGATTTTATATATGTTTTTTAATCGAAATCTTTTAATTGACAATAAACCTATTTGTTAAATACTGTTAAATAAATAAATGTTAAAATGTTATTTTAAGCAAATATTTATGTATAAATTTCATAAGCGTTTATAAGGGGGTCCGTCCCTAAGGTAAAGGCTGAAATATAAAGGGGTCCGCAAGTCAAAAAGTTTGAAAACCCCTGAACTAGAGAACACGACATTCTTTCTGTTAATGAAATTATAACATCTAGGATGTACAACAAAGAATGTTAGGAGTTCACAATACTTGATTGTTTCTTTATTTTATCGAATTTTGTAGTCGTGCTGCGTTCACTTTGTGTGTCGCCCTGTTATCACCACAGTCTAGCTGTGTCCCAAACCGCTTTTCATTGTGTCAAGAAGTTGTTGCTGATTCAGACTGAACTTGTAAACAACTTCATCCTGTCATCTAGTTTCCGGCAGACGAGAGTAACGTTTTAGTGTATTGCTATTGTTAAAATCTTACACCCATCCCATATTTTTTGTTTATTATTTTTTTTCTTTTTGTGTTTTTTCTTTTTATTTTATCAGTAATGTAACACTTGGACAAATACTTTAAACTATGAAATAAATAAATAAATAATAAACAAATAAACAGACCCTCTTGAAAGCTGTTCAAAATGGTTTTGTTGAATGCTGCAAATATTTAGTCTTGCTGCTCATATACAACAATAC
>NC_069006.1:20008605-20009584 GCF_001194135.2 Octopus bimaculoides
TATATATATATATATATTACACGTACATATACACATACGTACACACGCACGCACATATATAGTGAGAGAAAGGGCGATAGAGAAGGTGAGATAGAGAGAAGGAAAGTGAGAGAAAGAAAGAGAGAGAGGGAGAAAAAGAGAGAGAGAGAGAGAGACGCGTTAACAGATGTTGTTGCTTAGGATAGGATTAGGAATATATGCGTAATATTTTTCCCAAACGAATTTCTCCATGCCTTATAATTGCCATTTAAGAACATCGTCAGAAGAGCACACTTTAACACTGATGATAGCTGCGTAGCATAACCACACATACACACATAGTCACACGGACAAGCTGATTCACACACACACACACACACACACACATACATACGCACGCACGCACGCACACATACACGCGCATTCCGCCCACTTGAAGATGTTATGCCCAACCTCCTGTATAGGTGAATTGACTACACCAGTAGCCAACACGTTCTGTCTTAAAAAGGACAGACTTGTCATCTAAAACGTTGTAATTGTTCTTGCTCTGAGGAAACGAATAGGTTTATATATAAAGAATTATCAATTATCAATAAATGAAAGTTCTAGAATGCTTCTTTTCTTTTTTTTTTAAATTAGATTTTTATATCATGTAGTTTATGTTGTGATAATAATAATAATAATAACAATTCCTATCATAGTAGGTGCCTTAGGTATAATAAAAAAATATTCAGACAAATACATAACAAAAACACCAGGACTTACAAATATATATAACATACAGAAAATTGCACTACTGGGTACTGCACACATTCTACGCAAAACACTTTCAATACAGTAAACATAAGAGCACCACAGCAAACCACAGCACATACCCAAGGCGCACAGAGCTGCGCTCGGTAGTGAAGTGAAAGCACGTTATAAAAATAAAACTACTGAATAATAATAATAATAATAATAATAATAATAATAATAATAATAATAAAGGGAAAAGGTAGGC
>NC_069006.1:20010352-20010849 GCF_001194135.2 Octopus bimaculoides
TATATATATATATATATATATATATATATATACAGATAGATAGATAGATATAGATAGATAGATAGATAGATAGATAGATAGATAGATAGATAGATAGATAGATAGATAGATAGATAGATATAGATATACATGTATACATACATATACACATACGTATGTACTTATATATTATATTACACATTATACGTACATATACACACACTTATGCACTTTTGTTGTCGGAATTTATGCGTGTGTATGTGTGTCTGTACAAGTATGTGTATATGTATATTATTATGATTGACCGTTGACTGAACACTATTCAATTTTTTTTCTCCGTGTTTTTCTCCTTGTCTCCGTATTCTTTCTGTTGAAGAGCGTAGCTCGAAACGTCAAAGACTTTCCGTATTCCCGAGCGTCATACTAATATATACTTTTGTTATTTACACCACCTGTCCTCGTCTGTTGTTATTTTTTGTATATTCTCCCATATATATATATATATATATATATATATA
>NC_069006.1:20011802-20012252 GCF_001194135.2 Octopus bimaculoides
TATATATATATATATATATGTATGTATATACGTACGTACATACATATATCGTACATACATATATGTGCATACATAAAAGCACACGCACACATATATATGTATATGCACACGTATACACTCATGCACATATACTAGTACTTAGACGCATGCATGTACGCATACATTGCATGCATATATATACATGCACATGTGGATACAGCTTGCGTGTTTTTACTGACAACGCACAAAAGACGTGTACGAATGATGCTGAAATTTTTCGTCAGCACGCTGTAAGTGAGCCCCCGGTGAACGACGTTGAATCTATTAGGGATGGAGAAGCAGTAACGAAAATAGTGGATCTTTAGAGGGAGAGAGAGAGAGAGAGGGAGAGGGGGAGAGGAGAAAGAGAGAGAGAGAAAGAGAGAGAGAGAGAGAGAGAGAGAGAGAGAGAGAGAGAGAGAGAGAGAGAGA
>NC_069006.1:20015166-20018008 GCF_001194135.2 Octopus bimaculoides
TTACCTAACATTTACGCACCCGTGTCTCAGTTCCTTCCTGTTATATCTCAAATTTACCCAGGTTTTTCTTTTTCTTTTCTGTCCCATCCTTGTTCTCAGTATGTTTATCGTTATTTTCTAACTTAATAAAATATATTATACTATTTTTCTTTCTCCTTGTCTCTCTCTCTTTCCTAACTCTCTTCTTAATCGTTCTCTCTATTTCCCTGCTTTCTCCCTCGGTCTTTCCCAATCTCTCTCGATCTCTCCGAGTCTTTATTAATCTTTCTCTTATTTTCTTGTTTTTCTTTCAGTCTCTCTCTTTCTCTTGCTCTTCGTCTCTCTTAGCTTTTCTCCATGTTTCTTAATCTTTTTCTCACTTTCTTAGTCTTTCTCAGTGTTTTCATACTTTCTTTCTGTATCCCTGTTTCTCTCTCAGTCTTTCTCTCTATTTCCTTGATTTCTCCTCAGTCTCTCTCTCTCTCTCTCTCTCTCTCTCTCTCTCTCTCTCTCCCTCTCTCTCTCCCAGTCTCTCTTACTCTCCTTCACTTTCTCTCTTAGTCCTTTTTATTTTTCTTCCAGTCTCTCCTAACCTTTATCTTTCGTCCTTCTCCCTAAATACCCGTCCTTTTTTTCTCCCAGTTTCTCTCTCTTTTTATCTTTCTATCTTTCTCGCTCACTCTTCTATTTTGTCTCTCTAATTACTCTCCTCTTTCTAAACCATCTTGTCTTTCTCTCTGTCCCCTGTCTCTTTCTTATTCCTCTGTCCTTGTTTAATATCATTCTTCATTCAAAACCATCCAATTTCTCCTTTCTTCATCTAAACTACTCCATTAAACTCCTATTTCATCCTACTTCTCTCTTTTTCTGTTTCTTTCTCTCTTTCTCTCTAATCATACACCCTGTCTTCCTCTCCACCTTCACACATTTTCTCTTCTTTATTCCCTCACAACTGACCTAATACTTTCTGTCTTTCGATACTCCAGTTTTCCTGTCGTCTCTCTCCCTCCCTCCTTCTATCACTCTCCCTCGCTTGATCACAATCTCTCTTTCTTTTTCTCTATCACACACTTTTCATCTCTACATTTCATTCTTAATCTTTCTTCATCTCTTACTCACCCTTTTTGCCTTCTTCTCCACCCCTCTCTAATCAAAACTACCATATCTTCCCCGCGCCTCTCCTCACACCACGACACCCCGCTTTAAACTATCTGCCTTTCGCTTCACTCACTTACACTCTTACCCCACACGTGAGCTGCACCGCTCTGTGTTTCTCTACCTCTACCCGCAACTCCCACTCACTGTTCGCTCTCCAAGGTAATGAGGTAGCCGTCCTTCTCCAGCTTCTCATTGCAATGGCAGCTTCACCCGAAATGGAATCGACTGGCATGGGGACACTGCACAAGACACCCGTTCCAGTTGAAGAGTGGTCTAAAGAAGTAAGTAGCGATGTTCTACCCTCATCTTGCGTCATCCACCTATTTAGATCCACCCGCTATAAGTTACATCTACCGCTATCACTCTTACTCTTGTTAATCTCTGTACGTGAAGGGTGGCTCCGCGGGGTTTAGTGGTGGTACAAGGAGGGATCAGTGCCGGAGTAGTTAGGGTGGTTATATAGTAGTGGTAGTAGTAGAAATTAAGGTTGGAGTAGCCAGGGTGGCATCGGCCATTCTCTACACCTCACACACGCACACACACTACTTTCCCTCTCTCAATACTTCTTTTACCCACGCACTACATCATACATATTCACTCCCCCCACCTCGATGATCACCCGAGAACCCATCGATTGCCACCCTATTTACATGTATATTTATATCTTAATTTAACAGGGAATTTAAAAGAAATTAATAATAATAATAACTAAATATATAGCCATTTTCCTGTCAACGAGTGTACACACCCCGAAAAGATAACAACAAGACCTAATGGATATAATCTTCACATTACTAATTGGGGAGACGAAAATCAAACAATTACATTTAATTATTATTATTATTTTATTTATTTTTTTCCCCAATAATTAACTGAAATGAAGATTTTTAGACTGTGTTGCATATTTCATCTCCATCCGGGTGTATAAACATTCATTTAGCGATAGTTTTTTTCCTACTTTTTCATATTATTTATTATACAAACTGTATATTTGTGTTTGTTCATATTTCGTATTTTCAAGTGAAAGTAACCCTGACAACTAAAAGGGATGAAGAGGAGAGAAAAGCATACTAGATAACAGAGAATCCCCTCCCCCACTGCGTCTTAACTTTTATTTCAATTTTCACAAATATTTCCCGTTATTATTTTCAGTTACATTTCCTCTCTTCTTTTCATTCCTTCATTGCAGAGTTTCGATTTTTTTATTTTATCTAAAAAAAAAAATATTTCTGTAGACTTTCAACAAACTTCGATAGTTGAGCTACATGTAGAAAGTGTGTGACTGTGAAAGTGTGATATAAATATATGCAATGTATTTATACAGTTGTACATGCACATATTTACACGGAATGTAATATTTATGCATACAAACATGAACACATATGTACGTTATATACAGACACATGTGTGTGTTCGTACACACACACACACACACACATGTATGCATACATATATACATATACAACATATACATTGCATATATATTACATATGTATATATACACATTTAATTTGGATATATATATATATATATATATGCATATATGTATGCATATAGATGTAGGTATGTACATATATGTATGGATATATGCATATATTTATGTATTATTTATACTATATAAATATATATATATACGCGCACGCTCACACATACACACACACATACATATATATATATATATATATATATATGTATATGTATATAT
>NC_069006.1:20018018-20021438 GCF_001194135.2 Octopus bimaculoides
ATATATATATATATATATATATATATATATATATATATATATATATATAGTAGATACACACACACACACACACAAACACAATTTTTAAAAGATGTACCAACATAGGAAACTTTTAAAGTTTGACGATGAAAGATCTAATGAATTAGTTGGTAACAGTAATACGAGTTTTTTTAGCATAACAAACTTAGAAAGTATCTTTGGACATAGGTCAGCTGAGGAGCAATAAAAAAAAACAAGGGTGAGACGTTTTACAAGAAGCAGTGCCTTACCTAAAGAATACACATAAATTGAAAGGGGTTTCTTATGCCCTCAAAACCATATCTGGAAGTTGGCCAATGTATTGAACAATATGTCTGTATTGGCTGAGAGATAAACTATGGAGCAGTTTGTGTAATATTCAAAACTGAGATGAGACAAAAATGCAGGCTGCACTGATTCATTACAGACTCTATGCCAGAAGGGTAACTGAAGGGTCTAGAAAAATGATGTTGGTAACACTGACGAACCCTTATCTGATTACGTTTTTGGTGTAGTTATGAACAGATGGGAAGTGCTGGAAAGAATATGTGGTCAAGTGGGAAGTACATAGATATGTAAGTCTTAATGATCCAGAAGAATAAAGCTATTCTGGAACTGTGCCCCGTCATGGGGGAATAAAGAAAAACCATGAGACCTGTAGGGTAGGGCAGAAATCCTGGCTGCTATGTTAGATTGGGAAGAATAGAACAGCAAAGACTGCAACAAAAAGGAGCCATAAGCTTTGCTCTCAAGGTGCTGTCAAATGTGGTACTGGAAATAGTGGAGAGGATCACTTTGTCTTCAAGTCTAAAGAAGCCAAGAAACTGACTAGCAAGCCAATAACCAGGAAGTTGAGGACTAATAAGCTCAGGTCCTCCTTGTCCCTCTCAGTAGCACCAACCCTCATCATTGTGTAAAGGATTATGGGTAGTATACTGTCAGGGGCAGTTAGAAAAAAATGGAACAAAGAGAACAAGGACTGCAAGCAACAAGCATGCAAGACCCATCAAAGAAAAAAAGGGAGCCTTCCTCCAAAGGCACTTTCAACGGTCTGAAAAAGTAACAAATGTCTGGAAGATAACAATCTAGTTAACATTTTTATTGGTTGTAAAATAGGGTGCTAGAATTCTTGATAAAGGATTTTGAAGTGATATAGGAACTTCACACAGATCGACTGCTCCCCACATGCTTATGTAATCTTTTGATTGTATCAGATTCCAGTATGAAGAGTAGAAGGCAGTTGGAACCTTGAGTGCTCTGATCCAGCCTTGGGGTAACTTCTCACCCATTTATGCATTGCCTTTATTTGTATATGTACACACACACACACACACACACACACACACACATATATATATATATATACCCATGCTAGCATGGAAGGCGGACATTAAACAATGATGATGATGATGATATATATATATATAATCATATGAAGCATGTTTCAAAAGGGTTTGCTGGAAACTGTTCAAAGAATAAAAGGACATAAATTTTATATTATACATGTTTGGATGCTGGTCCCACTAACATTCCATGAATTCAGTTAGTTATCATTAAAATGCAGCAAAGGAAAGCACCTGGTCTGGACAACCCTGTGAAACTCACTCATAGTAAAGGTGTGTGGTTAAAATAATGGCTTTTCACTCCCTTTTAGGTTAAAATGGGAAAGATTTATTGGGAAGCTCAGGTGGTACCTGCATTAAAAGAGATCAGAAGATATGTAGCAACTACTGCAGTGTATATATGTCCTTTATTTTCCATTGTGATAAAGGTCTTTGCCAAAATCCTGCACAAATGCTTCTCTCTGAAAAGATCTCACCCAAGTCCACAGCACAGTTTTGAAAAGGAACAACCAGTATGATGTTCTGTGTGAGACAGATACATACAGGACAAGAGTAGCATACCATAGAAACCTCTTTTACATGTGTTCCACAACCTGGGAAAAAATGCTTTTGATATTGAGCCAAGATAATTCATGTGGATGAATTGGAAATGCTTTGATGGTCTTGACTCATTGGTAATGCTTACCCCAAGTGCTCTGTTATGTCATGGTATTGGATAAACATCCTATTAAACACATCTCTGACGAGTTTCCAATTACCAGCAGACTGAAACAAGGATGTGTGATTGCACCGAACTCTCTTTGTGTACCTGGCTGACATACCCCAACAGACTATTGACCACAGACAACCTAGAAGTGAAGATCAGTTATCACTTTGATTGGGGACTTTCCAGCCTGTCCAGGTCTCGCTAACAAAGACACTCATACACATGCAGAGATGCAACAGTCACTGAATAACTTCAGGAAAGCATATAGTCACTCTGGGTCAACTGTTGCCATCTAAAAATCATAATACTCCCTATGACTTGCTTCAAAAGTTATTCTTTCCTTTTTCAACCTAAACAGCTTGAACACCATCCTAGGACAGATAATTCTTGTAGGCCTCCTCTTTAGTGTTTATTTTTATGTTCAGTGTATAATAAAAACAATTCTGTATTAATCTGCAGGGTTATTCCATGCTTTGGTAGAGTGTAAATTTATTATTCTTTAACAATAATAGTATTGATAGTGACTTCAAAGTTTTGGTGCCAACTAAGCCATTCATTGGATGATGGCTTAGCTGATGAAAACTCCAAAGTTACTGTCGATACTATTCTTGTTAAAGAACAATAAATACATATATATATATATATGTGTGTGTGTGTGTGTGTGTGTGTGTGTGTGTGTGTATATGTATTTATATATATATATGTATATATATGTATTTATATATATATATATGTATGTATATATGTGTGTGCGTGTGTGTATATATATGTATGTATATATGTATGTTTCTATTGAACAGTGAGAGTGTATGTCCAAATATTCTTTATTTGAAGGCAACCAGTGGAGATTTCCACTGCATGAAACCATTGGTTACATTGTTAATCCACAAAGAAAATGTGTGTGTGTCTGTGTATCCTTTGTGTACACTTATCGATGCATCTAGGCTTGAATAAGTTTCTTTGCAAACACGAGTTTCTCGGTTCAGTCCCACTCCATGTAAGTGAAATTGGGTAGATAGAGATTAGGGGAAGCCTGTCACATGAACTGAATCTCTTTTATAAAAGGGGTTAGGGTTTGACATTCACTGTGTCATGCTCATTGATTCTGCCTGAGAGTCTACATTAAGTGTACAAATGTCACAGGGATACTCAGCCACCCATGCAGCTTAGTTTAATGAGTGGGCTGTTCATTTGATCAATTATAATAACTCGTCATCAGGTTTGTGTGTAAATGTTTGTAAACTATCTGTTGGTGTATGTAATGTGTGTGTATATATGACTGTCTCTGGATGTATATGGTTTATATATATATATAACTATCTCTGGGTGTCTATACACGTGTGTGTGTGTGTG
>NC_069006.1:20021977-20024317 GCF_001194135.2 Octopus bimaculoides
GTGTGTGTGTGTGTGTGTGTGTGTGTGTGTGATAATATCTGTTTTGTTCTGGGTGCTTTGAGTAGCTATTCTCTTTTCAGGAACCAGTATAGGGTCAGTTAAGTATTTTAAAAGTTTGAAAAACAAAAACAAACATCCATATTGTATGTACACTGTGCATTATTACATCAATTTACTGTTTTCATAACTTTTTATTTTCGAAATATTACAATTGCTATTGCGCACCCTACCCTCAGTAATTTTCTTTCTTTATTTTTTTTTATTTGTTTGTGTGAGTGTGTGTTTTTTTTTTTTTGAGAGTCAAGACCTTCTAACAGTGTCACTCCACAAATAGCAGGATGTTTAACTAGTTTTATCATTGTAAACTTCATGCATTCTGTTTTCTTCTATAATTCTCTTGTTTCACAACACACTTCTCTCTCCCTCTCTCTCTCTATCTCTCTCTCTCTCTATCTCTCTCTCTCTCTCTCCACTCTTGTTTATCATTTCAAATTATTACACACACATACACACACATATGTATATATATCTCTTCCATCTCACTCACACATACTCTCTCTCTCTCTCTCTCTAACATACATAACTACATACACTCACACATACATCGCTATAAACACACTCACACACACACAAATCCCTCCTATCTCTCTTTTATTAACATACATAACTGTATGCACATACAAACACACACACATACACTCACATATCCTTATCTCTCTCTCTCTCCCTCTCAAACATACATAACTACATGCATGTTCAAACACACTCACACATACATGGCTATATACACACACACACACACACATACATATCCTCCTTTTCTCTCTTTTTAACATACACACATGCACAAACACACACCTAGTTCTCTCTCTCTCTCTCTCTCTCTTTAACATACATAAGTACATGCACACTCAAACACTTCCCCTTCACACATACACGCACACACACAACCCTAAGTGTATTTTACTTCTATATTCATATTAGGCATATGTGCACACACACACACACACACACACACACACACACACACACACACTCACCCTTCTGTCCGTATGCACTGGTCACCCACACAACACATTGACCACATCTTTGCCTACAGCACAGTAGCAGAAGCAGTGCTGCTGCTGCTGCTACTACTACTACTACTACTACTACTACTACTACTACTACTACTATGACATGTTATTCTGGAGATCCCATACGTCTTGTAAATTCTTGTGAGAACTAAACCTTCCTATGTATTTGCTAAACGCTGTTTTATTCACAATTTCAATAAAGCCATTCACTTGTCCTAACTGCTGCTGCTAAGAGGTGGCACGGCACCCCATTCTGACCTACCCTTGCTTTCTCGGAAGATAGGGTTGTAACCATTTCCAGCGAGTGATATTGCAATCCTTTATACATTTTGCCGAAATAGACTCCCGAAATCTTGGCTTTTTTTTTTTTTTTTTTTTTTTTTTTTTTTTTTTTTTTTTTCTTTTCTTTCTTTGAAATTTTACCTGAAGATAGAGTTTTCCCCAAAGTTGTTTCATCCTTATCGATTCGAAGAAATGCGAAAGTTCCATGCGTTTCTTGCTTTCTTTCTTTCTCTCCTTCTCTCCTTCCTCTCCTACCTAGTTACCTACCTACATACTGAGCCCTCCATCTTTGTACGTGTGTGTGTGTGTGTGTGTGTGTATGCGTGTGTGTGTATGTGCATTAAGTAGAGATTGAATTGATAATTAAGCTATCTGTCCTGATGATGATGATGATGATGATGACGATGACGATGGTGATGAGGATGATGCTAACGATGGTGCTTGTTTTTAATGAGTGATGTAGTTGCAAATAGGTTTGTGTTACAGTGAGATGTAGCAGAAGCAGCATTAGGGTCACTAGCAACATGGTCAGTGGAAGTCTGTCACACATAAACCAAAGAACTAGGTCACTAGTCACTGTGGAACATAGGGGTGAGCTGCGAGGGGGCGCACGCGCGAGAGGAAGATAGAAAGCAACCATCGTTTATGACTCTAGAAAAAGAAGAAAAAGAAAGAAAAAAAGAAATCCACCTCCTCCTCCTTCTCCTCATCCTCCTCTTCCTTCCTATATGCTCACATCTTCCTTCTAACTTCCCCTTCCACCCCCTCTCTCTCTCTCTCTCTCTCTCTCTCTCTCTTTCTCCTACCCTACAAGGCCTTCCTCACCTCCGCTGCCACTTTCTTTCATCATCCATTGTATGTCATCAAACTTCTACAATTAATGAGCTGAAATAACAGATATGTTGTACAAGATATACTTCCTATTGGAATCCTGATTCAAATAAACATTTTAGTCTAAAATACAGACACATATATATATATA
>NC_069006.1:20027428-20028021 GCF_001194135.2 Octopus bimaculoides
TATATATATATATATGACAATAATTGTTGTCAAGCTATGGCTACCCATCTACTTCTGACTATAATAAAAATAATAATAATAATAACAACAATAGCAAGAATAATGTTTGGTTTATTTTATTTCCGTTGGTATGTGAAGGGTGTTTATGCGGTGACTATTATATATTGTGTGTATGAGTGAGTGCACCATGTAAGCGTAAAGGTGCGAGTGTTTGTTTGTTTGTTCGTTGCACTGTGTTTTTAACATCGCTTCGCTTCTTCCAGGTTTGTAGTGAGTGAGTGAATGAGCGAGCGAGCGAGCGAATGGTAAGGTGTGTCTCCTGCCGACCAACTGGAAATCTTGTTTCCTACGTAAATAAGAATACATACGTAGAACCTGCCAAGTAAAACTATAAAACTACATCGTTTCGAAGTGTTGTCAACTTTCGGCAGCAATCCTCGCATATCGCACAAATATTTTAGCAATTAGTATCATCATCATCATCGTCAACATTGTTATTATTATTATTATTATTATTATTATTATTATTATTATTATGCCGAGGTCGACTTTGTCTTTCATCCTTTCGGTGAGGTCGATTTAAAATAAGTACC
>NC_069006.1:20028052-20030471 GCF_001194135.2 Octopus bimaculoides
GGCCTTGTGCCAAAATTTGAAGCCATTATTATTATTATTATTATTATTATTATTATTATTATTATTATTATTATTATTATTTCGGGGTCGATAAAATAAGTACCATTTGATCATTGGGATCGATGTAAACGACTTGCCTACCCCATCTCCCTAAATTGCTGGCCTTGTGCCAAAATTTTAAACCATTATTATTATTATTATTATTATTATTATTATTATTATTAATTTACTGTCCTCGATTTCGATGTCAACTGGTTATTAAACTGTAAATAATATACCAGTAATAAACTGAGGTGTTGGATCATCGACACTTACGCCTTCCTCTCCACTCGCCTAAATTAATATTTGTGACATGTTGATGTTAAACGAATATCACTAATACTGTTGTTGTTGTTGTTATTAGTATTGTTCATCATCATCGTCATCATCATTTTTATCATCGTCAACTATTAAAGCGTGCTTCTGTGGTAGTGGTGGCGGTGGTGGCAGCGGCGGCAGCTTGATCTAGTTTCTGTTTCCTCGTATATATATTTATATATATCTAAATTATTTTAGCAATCAGTATGATAATGTGTGCTGGTGTAATTAGGTCACCTTCTTTGAATCTCACTCTTCCATCCACCCCCGTAGATGTTCCGTATATTCTATATCACCGCTTAGAACTCTTAGTGAAGTTTCGCTCCTCTATCAGAATTTCGGTTTCGAGTATCACTCACGTTCACTTTTAATTAAACAGAATTCTTGAATTTACAACTTATGGTAAGGCTGGCAAGAAGTATTTCATAAAAATGCCGTCATCTGGTGCTTAAAATACCTTATAATTCCTTACGTCGCCTTTTATTGTTGGGAGGAATTTTTTCATTTTTTGTTGGCTCATTTAATTAATATTCAGTTTATTTATTAATTCGGTTTTCGTTCTTTTATCATCTTTCAAACTTCCCACTTGTTATAAACCAGAAATTCCCTCCCCACAAACAAACGCTGGCTCAAAAAAAAATCTTTCTCTCAACGTTTTCCCAGTCTGCGTTACTAAACCCCCATTTTGAAAGTTAATGCGGTCATGTAAGGCAACATAGCAAGTGTACTTTCTATCGAATGGTAACAAATCGATATTTTTACTACCACCACCACTACTACTACTACTAATGCTGCTGCTGCTCATCTTCCTCCCCCGTCTCCGCTACTATTCCTGTTATTGTCACTGTTGTATTATTAATGATAGCTGCTGCATCCTTCACTTCTGTGAACGCGTGTTAGCTATAAGTACATGTCACTTTAGAAATTGTGTGTTTTTACTAAGATAATATTGACATCTTTTTTTGCCTCGCTTCATTCTCTCCTCGTCATTTTTCTTGTGGATCATTTCCCAATCGAATATCTATCTGTCAAGCAGGGGAAATAGGTTGTTTCTTTTTAAAATCTGTTTGGAATTTTCGTACAAACATTCGAGTCTTTTAGACTCTTACCTGAAATGTCATTACCAACCACCCACTGACACACTTAATTCCATGCTCGCTCCCCCACCCCACCCTGCATCCTTCTGCCATCACTTCCCGCTACCTCCTCCTCCTCTACCACCACCACCACCACCACCAGTAGTCATATTGAATTATTGATATCTTCTTCCTCTTCTTCTAGTGTCTTCATTTAGCACAATTATTTAGGCCTACTCACTTGTTCCAGCAAACCTTCACCGCACTAGATTTCTGACAGTCGCCCACCCTCGTCCCTACATCCCCCCAATAATATCGTTTCTTGTTTTTCAGGAATTGTTGTAGTCATTGAGAACTTTGAAAATACTGAAAGTTAACCTTGAATTTTCTCCCCCCCCTCACCTTTCTTTTCTTTTCTTTTTTTCTTCCTTTTTTTTTTGTTTTTCGGATTGATTCTTCCCTTTCATTGATGCTTTGTTTCTTTCTTTGTTTCCATCACGTGAATGCTGCCTTGAGAGCCCTGCTAGTGCTGTGAGGAGACCATTCCATTGGTTTGGCTATTATTATATTATAATAATATATAGCATGTGAAAATATGGGTTCATTGTTGGAATTGTTACACATTGCAGCCACAGCAGTTTGGTACATCGGCATTCCAAATATTTTAATTTGGCTGTTTCACTAAATGTTGCTCTCTCTTTCTCCCTCCCTCCCTTTCTTTTTCTCTCTCTCTCTCTCTCACACACACACACACACACACACATTGCATCCTCGTCTTAGGTCAGTCATCTTAAAGGAAATGAATTGTTACATTAAATCTGAGAATTGAGAAATTTTTGCGGGGAGCGTAAATGCCAAGTTGTAATTGTCCGTCCATATCTTAAATATATATCGGTCACATTAGCAAAAAGATTCCACCTGGGGAAACGAATCCAGCTTACAGAGTCAATTGACCATGATGCCAAATTCTTGGTCACCATTCCTAC
>NC_069006.1:20030664-20034923 GCF_001194135.2 Octopus bimaculoides
TAATTTTTATTCTTTTCATATCTAATTTATGAAATTGGCCATTTTTGTATTTTAGACATTTATCGTTTAACTGTAGAAATGGTGAAATGCCTAATTAAATTGAATTACAACACTTGTATTGTTCAGATCCTGCTGGGGTCAGCTATACTATACATTTTTTTCTATGTTAATAATATAAGTACCCAAGCTGGTGAGCTGGCAGAATTGTTAGCACACTGGGGAAAATGCTTAGTGGCATTTCATCTGATTTTATGTTCTGAGTTCAAATTCTGCCGGGGTTGACTTTACCTTTCATCCTTTCAGGGTCAATAAAATAAGTACCAGTTGTGCACTGGGGACGGGGATCAATGCAACTGATTTACTCCCTCCTCCGGACTTGTTGGCTTTGTGTCAAAATTTGAAAGCAATATTTATTATTTCATCGACACCGAAAGAATGAGAGGTCGACTTTGCCTTTCACCCTTTCGGGGTCAGTAAAATAAGTACCAGTTATGCACTGGGGTCGATGTAATCAATTTAACCCCTTCCCTGATATTGTTGGTCTTGTGCCAAAATTTGAAACCAATAATATAACTACAATAGAGGTAGCTTGTCAACCAGTGACTCACACCTGGTACCTAGTGTAGTCTTCACCTGTGGCACCACAAACAGTATGTGGCGGTGGATCACCCTTTGGGCAAAGGTATTGGCAGGGTGGTTAATTCAGGTTGAGAGTAGCTGACAAATTTTAAACTGTTGGCCAAATTCTTTAGCATTCAGATTTCTTTGTCAAATATATTATATATTCACATTGCTTTGAATTGATCACACATTATCTTCTGGCTTCAAGATTTCACTGGTGTGTTTGTATATTTTTAGTATGACCTCCCTGAGGAATTAGTGGGAAAATTGTCCCTTAAATAGCTGATGTAAAAACTCTAGGCTAGTCTGTCATGTTAAGGGGTGGACAGTCAGTGTAAAGCTAAATGGACTTGACCATCATGTGATGAACCAAAAGTAGGTAGCCTTGTGAGTGGATTTGGTAGACGGAAACTGAAAGAAGCCCGTCATATGTGTATATGTGTGTGTCAGTGTGTGTGTCCCCTCACCATCGCTTGACAACCGATGTTGGTATGTTTACGTCCCTGTAACTTAGCAGTTTGGCAAAACAGACCGATAGAATAAGTACTAGGCTTACAAAGAATAAGTCCTGGGGTCGATTTGTTCAACTAAAGGCGGTGCTCGAGCATGACCGCAGTCAAAAGACTGAAACAATTCAAAGAGTAAAAGAGTGAAAAATAAGGCAGCCAGGTGAAATGCCTCTAAGCAATTCACTTGTACTTACATTCTGAGTTCAAATTCCATCGAGGTCGACTTTGCCTTTCTGGGTCGATAAAATAAGTACCATTTGAGCATTGGGGCCAATGTCATCAACTTAACCATTTCCCCCGAAATTGCTGGCCTTGTGCCAAAAATTTGAAACCGATATAGATGGGAGCTGTCATACTTTGCCGTTCACCTGTACTCAGTGTATCCTCTATTGTTGGTTGATATTCTTTAAAAAGTGCTGTCTTTATCTATGATGTAGAGTCTTTGTGATCTTCTAAAACAAAGGATGAACTAGAAAAATGGAAGCACAATGGTTTAGCCAAGACAGTAAACTACTTACTCATCAGTCTTGAGCTGTTGCAGGTGTTTCCTTGAATTTATAGACAGAACAATTTATTCTACATTAACACAGTTCATAAAACTCTTCAAAAGAGAAACAAGATTATATAGGAATGTTATATGCATCATAGTGTCATCTGATTCGCAGAAGCCTGCTCTCGCATTTTATGCCATAAAATTTGCTGCTAAACACCTGCTCTCCGAGGCCTTTTAGGTTTTTAAAAGATTCATTTACGTGACTAATTTGATTGATTATACCCACCTCTTTAGTGGCAAATAATTATATATATATATATATATTAAATAAATTGATATTGTTGTTGTCTTTCAGTTAGTGATATAAAATTACATATAAATTAGATTGGAGCCTGGTGTTGCCATCCGGTTTCACCAGTCCTCAGTCAAATCGTCCAACCCATGCTAGCATGGAAAGCGGACGTTAAACGATGATGATGATGATGATGATGATGACTAGCTAAATACATAGATAGATAAGTCAATGTCAGATGAGTCTAATGTAAATCGGAAAAGTTGTCATTAAAACCTAAAAATTTCCAGCATGACTGTATTTTGATCATGTATTTAAAATTCAATAGCACTTTTAACGTTTTGCATTAACAATCTTTATTTAGGTGAATAATGTAATGTTATAGCATCGGTAGAAAGAGGTTACGGTTACAATCAGGGGAGATTACTGTTGCAACTGGAGAATAGTGAGATTATGGAGCATCCTGGACTTTAAGTCATGGTGTCAGTAGGTGCAGATTAGTGTTCAAGCATTCAGGAAACTAATTCACATGTTTATGTGTACACTCATTACAAAGAAATGTATACACACACACACATAATATATATATATGCTCGAAATGAGTAGATTGACATCCAACTGATGAAGGGTCCTTTCTCTGTGTTTGTTTGTCCTGTTTTCCATTTTTTTTCTTGTTGTTTACATATTTCATGTTATTTGCACCGTTGGTGACATCTTGTACCCATATATTCATGTATATATATATATATATATATATATAATATTATTTAATTGAACACGACACATCCATTTCCTTCAGAGATTTAACATTGTTTATATATATATATATATATATACATATATATATATATATATATATATGCAGGTTGTCGTCGACTTAAGACCTATCCGACTTACAGCTGATTGACTTTACGGTGATTGGTGTGCCAGTTCCCAGAGCAGTAATAGTCTAGTTGAAATCTAATTAAAAAAAAAAAAGAAAATTATGTCAGCTAACAAACGATTCCTCTAGGTTTGGTTATCGATCGCCACTGTGGTCATCCCGAGTGTTGGATGAATATCCTGTCGCGGAGACATCAACGCAACCTCGTATTTGTTTATAAGACAACTGCTTGAAACTCCACAAGTTTTGACTAACACCAGTTTAACTGTATACAGAATAGTATACAGAATGTGCCTTCACATACATACATATATATATGTTTGTATGCGCACACACTCACATACATATATAGTATGTAGATGGGGTTATAATCAAAGCTGTGTTCTCATGAAGTACATCTACATAATCTAATTCTCCAAAGTATATATGCAGTTCTTATAATCCATATGGGAGTTGAAAGCACTAGAGGCTAAATACTGGAAAGTATTTATTGCAGAGCAATTATATATTAAAACAGAAACTGGAATTTTGGTGGTGTTATTTCCAAATAGAATAAATAATACCAAAATTTTCCAGTTTTTGTTGCAATGTGCGTGCGTGTGTGTGTGTGTGTGTGTGTGTGTGTGTGTGTGTGTGTGTGTGTGTGTGTGAAAGAAAGAGAGAGAGAGAGTTGTCTATGTGATTAAGAAGTTTGCTTTGCAACCCTGTGGTTTTGAGTTCAGTCCCACTGCACGGCACCTTGGGCAAGTGTCTTCTACTATATCTCTGAGCCAGCCAATGTGTTGTGAATGAATTTGATAGATGGAAACTGAAAGAAGCTCTGTAACTTAGCAGATCAGCATAGAAACCCACTAAAATAAGTACCAGATTTTGAAAAAACAAGAAGGAAGTTCTAGGGTTGGTTTCTTTGACTAAAACCCTTCAAGACAACACCACAGCACGGCTGCAGTCCAATGACTGACACCAGTTAAAGGTAATAGATAAAATGTATTGCTGGTCATGTCTAATTTGACTGAGTTGCCAAATGTCAAGTAATCTTTACAGCCAAATATTTGTAAAATAGTTTAGATTATACTTAACCTTTTGCCTGTCCAAAGCATTTTTATAAGCTTCTCCTAATTGTCAATGCTTGTTTTCAGACGTTTAGTTAATCCTTGTCTCATATGTTCTGAGTAATTATAAAGCATTGCTTTGAATGGGTCCCAACTATATATATGTAGAAGGTTGAAAAGGAACATGACAGACAGAAAAACGGAAAATGTCCCTTGCATTTGAAAACTATGGAAATATTTTTAAAAAAACATTTCATTTAATTTTTCCACAATTTAATTGTTTTTCATGCTTTACTCTTAAGTTGAAAAAGTCGCAAAGACTGAAACCGGTACTAAAATGTTCTTCACGATAAAATTATTTTATCATTTTCTACCTTGTCTTATTTTGCTTATACATCTATACATCTAT
>NC_069006.1:20035647-20044092 GCF_001194135.2 Octopus bimaculoides
ATATATATATATATATATATATACATATATATACATATATATATGTGATGGGCTTTCAGCTGCCAGATCCACTCAAGGCATTGGTTGACCCTGGGCAATAGTGGAAGACACTTGCCTGTGGTGCCTGGCAGGGGAACTGAATCTGCAACCATGTAGTTTGGAAGCAAACTTCTTAGCACTCAGCCAGCCATTCCTGCATGTAAATATTTATGTTATTCCACATATTTTGTGTGTAATAACCGATTCCACAACTGCTGTTACTAATATAATAATATAATAATGTACATTCCTTTCTCTAAGAGTAGTTACTCGTTTCTTATAATTAATTTATCAATTGATCTCCACGATACTGTATCACAGTGTTTGCTAGTGGAGCCTTTATGAGATTGCTCAACCTGCTAGAAATAGCAGCCAAAATCCCCTCATCACACCCTGCTGTTTTGTATAATATAGTCCTGCATACCTCAAAACTGTTGTTAAAATTTATATGCATTGAATTGGTTACAGTTCTGGTTACAGCAGTGCATAAAATATTTTAACAATTTTTTTTTTTTTTATACAATTTCTCTTAATATTTAATCACAAAAATATAAGATGTTTTGCACATTAAATAGTTATCCATTATCTTTTATCTTTTTCTTGTTTCAGTCATTAGACTACGGCCATGCTGGGGCAATGCCTTCAACTTTTTTAGTCGAATGAATCGACCCGAATACTTATTTTTGTGTTGAGCCTTGTACCTATTTTATTGGTCGCTTTTGCTGGACTGCTAAGTCATGGGAACATAAACATACCAACAGCAGTTGTCAAGCGGTGGTGGGACACACACACACACACACACATATATATATATATATGATAGTCTTCTTACCAAATCCACTCACAAGACTTTGCTTATCCAGAGGCTGCAGCAGAAGACACTTGCCCAATTTTGTACTTGGTTTGCAAGATTCTTGATGGGGAATCGTGTGCTGGAACATATTTTCTTGTATCTTGGGAGGTCCATTATGCCAATAATAAACACACAGACTGACACACTGGTTCTGTTTCACTTCTTTATACTTTTATTTGTCAGTTGTTAACTAGTTAGCCAATTAACTAATTGATTGAGTGGTTAATCATTTCGTTAATCAATCAATCATGGAAGAAAGTTAATTACTAACAATATATTAAAAAAATTTAATCAGTGTAAAAGGTCTAATGCTAAAGTTTGAGAGTATTGATAGATACTAATTAATACCAGAAACAGTCATTTGGAAATAAACGACAATTCTGTTAAAAAATACTAGTGGTTCAGTCCCACTGCATGGCAAGTGTCTTCTACTATAGCCCTGGGCTAACTAAAGCTTTGTGAGTGGAGTTGGTAGACAGAAACTGAAAGAAGCCCATTGTATGTGTGTGTCTGTGTTTGTACCCCCACCACTACTTGATAACCATGTTGGGTTTGCTTACGTCCCCATAATTTAGCAGTTCAACAAAAAGCGCCAATAGTATAAGTACCGGGCTTAAAAAAAAAAGAAGAAAAGTAATAATTACTGGAGTTTGAATTGTATGACTAAACCCTTCATGTTAGTGCTCCAGCATGGCCACATTCCTGTCTGAGACAATTGGAAAATGAAAGATAATAGTTATGTATTAGCTCTGTTAATAAACTTCCAATATCTGTAACTTTTATTCTTATACTTGTTCCTCTTTGTATTCTTTGATTCATTATTCCGTATTGAAGTAACAAACATAAATCACATGATATATATATATATATATATATATATATATATATATATATATATATATATATATATATATATATATATATATATATATATTAAGTGCATTACTATACATAAATGCCTCACGCTAGGAGGGACTCTTAAAGTCAAAACTACCATAATAAACACATGTAAAATGTGTTTATTATGGTAGTTTTGACTTTGAGTCCCTCCTAGCGTGGGGTGTTTATGTATAGTAATGCCCTTAATATAAATAAATACATTTAAAGGGAATAATTAATAATTTTTTCCCTTATGAGGTTTTTCACACTAACTACTTCATAAATTCTTGTAAAGATTTTATCCTATTTTTAAATTATAAATATATATATATATATATATAACTTTATTTTTATTCTGTACTCTTCCTCTAATAAAGTACTTTCAGGTTTATCATCATCATTTTTTTGCTGTCTTTTGTTTTCTGGCAAACTCCCAAATTATTAAAGACGTTTCTTGTTCATATTTTAGCTGTTCTTTCTTTCATGTAATCTAAATTATTATTTTCTTATCTACAGTTTTGTAAAAACAATCCCCAAAAAACAAAACAAAACAAAACAAAATCTTTGGTTTCAAATAATTTCAAAGCAGGAAGTAAAAATCTTTATTCTTATTCTGCTTCTTCTTCTTCTTCTTATTATTATTATTGAATTGTGCATATGTACGTGTGTGCGTGTGTACGTGTGGATTTGCTTTCACCTAACTCTAGAACTTGTGTTTCATCAATTTTATTTTTTGTCAAATATATCATTAATGCTATTAACTATTGGTCAAAACTAATAGGTAAGTCATTTTCAAATACTCTTGCTGGCTTGCTTTTTGCTGTCCTAAAAAGAATGTGACACTTTTGTTATGTTAAGGTTTATTATTTTTTTTGTATCAGTTTAAGAAATTTAAATTAATAAAATTCCAAAAGAAAACCTGTTCTGGTTGTAGCTTACCTTTTCTCAGCGAAAACAGCTAAAACCTTCTTTGTGAAGTCCTGCTTCTTTTATTTATCTTTGCACAAGTTGTCCAAATATGTTGGAATTCTTTGGTCACTGATTACTGTAGTTAACTGGATGTATTAGATGGGTACCTTTAATCCAATCAACACTGCTATATGTGTATCACAAATATTTTAATCTTGTGTAGCAATTCTCTAGAAGTAATCTCTTTAAAGGCAATACATACATATATATATATACACACACATACATACAAATCTATCTATCTATCTATCTGTCTATCTATATGTATACATACACACATACATTCTTAAACAGATTTATATCTACTATACATTTCCATTCAAATGCAATAAAAGCTTTTCTGTCTTGAAGTATCATTCATTGTATATATGCTTGTGTGTATGTGTGTGCACACATACATGTGTGTGTGTGTGTGTGTGTGTGTGTATATATATATATATATATATATATATATATATATATATATATACATATGCACACATACATACACAGTATGTATATCTATCTATATTATTATACACACACACACACACACACACATATATAGTGTATATGTGTACATGTATGTATGTATGCAGACACATGTACACACATACATATATATATTGGCTATTCAGCTTGCTGCCCACAGGTGATTAGGTCACCTGGGGAACAGAATCTAACAACTACTTGTATGGTGCCTTCTAAGGATTGAAAAGAAATTATTTTACTAATGCTCTAACTCCTAACTACTTCATCTGCCATATACAAAGTCCTTTATTCACTATCAAAATGCCTGTGATCTCAAAACACCTCTTGTGCACCCATAGTTTACACTGCGTCCATATGGAATCCTTTCTTTCTCCTTTGCTGCTTATAGAGCATGCCTGTTTCTTCAACGGTTGCAGAGTCCTGTTCAGTTTCTTACTAAAATTCCTGGTATTTTCCAAATTTTTTCCATGGCCTTGTGATTCTAGGTTTCTGCTTCCACATCTGGAATTTCTTCCAGACTTTTATTTAAGGGTTTGATCAGTGTTTCTCAACCATTTTTTATTTACGGATCCCTTTCGTTCCTAGATTACTTGGCTGAACATTCCTAGCCATTCGATGTTTTTAAAAAATCATATATTTTGTTATATTATTAGGAATTGTATAAAAAATGTTTTTTTAATATTTTGTGTATTATTGTAGAAATAAAACCAATTTATTGTACATAAAATTTTAACAACAAAATCATATGGACTCCCAAGGGCCATATGGATTCTGGTTGAGAACCACTGGGTTAGATCATTGCAAGAATTCCCATGGGCAGCCAGTCTTAAATTCCTCTGTTGGGTTGTAATAGGAGGAGCCTCAGAACTAAGCCTTGGTGACCACCTACCTTCACACAAAATTTCTCACTGGACTTATTGTGAATGCTCACTTTGTTGACTGCATCTTTACATGGTTTTCACTCACTCTCAAGCCATTCATCTATATCTAGCTTTCTGAAAGACTACCAAATGACACATTGTGATACTCTGTCAGAGGCTCTCTCCAGATTATAGGTAGAGAGGTTTATATATATAGAGAGAGTAATCTTCAGCCGCTCTATATGTGTGTGTATATTCATATCATCATTATCATCCTTTATCTTTTATTTGTTTCATTCATTAAACTGTGACCATGCTGGGGCACCGCCTTGAAGAATTTTTAGTCAAATAAATCAACCCCCACCTTATTATTTTTTTTTTAAGCCTGATACTTATTCTATCAATCTCTTCTGCTAAATTGCTAAGTTAAGGGGATGTGAACACATCAACACCAGTTGCTAAGCAATGGTAAGTGACAAACACTGGCACAAAGACACCCACATATGTGTGTGCGTGTTTTAATGGGCTTCGTTCAGTTTCACAGGTGTATAAGATCCTGATTTTAGCAGTTCATATTCAGGAAAAAGACGTTTTTAGTGCATTAAAGGTTCACCGGAGGCCCTACTGCACATATAGGAAGGAACCAAGGTGATTTTGGGGGCAGGCTGTTTTGCCCCTCAAAAAAAAAAAAACAATGTCAAGTAGGGTACCTTCTCACCATCTGGTCAAGGAAGGGGTTCCCTCCTCAGGAATGATGAAACCCTGGATATTGGATTGGATGATGCCTTATTTTGAAGAATTCACTTAATTGTTTCAGTAATTTTAAGAAAGTCTAGTTTAATTTTTACATTCCTCATTATTGTTCACCTCCCTCCCTGCTCAAAATACTTGATCCTCCATATATGTGTGTGCTTGTGTGTCTTTTGCCACAAAATATAAACATCAGTGTGAGTGAGGAATCTGTTTGAAAAATTGTTTCCTTTATTCACCGTCTTACAGCAACTTATTCCTCTTCCATGATGGAAGTAAGTCCTAAGAACATTTGCTATGTGACTGAGTTCTTCTTTTTCTTTTTTAATACTGATGTATCTATAAGACACAGAAATAAATTTATTTCTCAAACGCGTGATAATGCTATAAAATAGCGTGATCAGGATATTATTATTATTATTTATTATTATTATTATTATTATTATTATTATTATTATTATTATTATTTATCAAGGTAGTGAGCTGGCAGAATTACATGTTAGCATGTTAGGTAAAATGCTAGGCAGTAATTTGTCCATCTTAACATTTTGAGTTCAAATTCCACCAAGGTCGACTTTGCCTTTCATACTTTTGGGGTTCGATAAAATAAGTACTAGCTGAGTACTAGGGCTGGTGTCATTGATTTGTCCCCTCCCTGAAATTGCTGGCCTGGTCTCTAGTGCTGTTAACTCAACAGGCAACAAGCCTTCTTCAACCATTCCAATTGCTCACTTTCCTCTTAGCTTCATTTGGGCCAACAACCATCACTGTCATGTCATCCTGGAACGTACTGTGCCATATCTTCCCCTGTCTTCCCCTGTCTTCTCCTTGGTCTCTTTCCTCTTCCTAGAAGCATCCTCTCCATCATTACTGGCCATGTGTGGTAATCGAAGCACATGGCCAGTAAACCATATGTATTACTTAATCACCACATCGTGCAAACTTCCTTATCACCAGCTTTTCTCATCAGGCATCAGCATTTTGTTTCTCATTCTGTTCCTGGTAAGAAATGCTCAGGATTGAACACAGGCAGCTTTGATGGAACACGTCTAGCAAATCGAGAGATCCTTGTCATCTTCTTCTGTGGTTTCACAAACATAGTACATAAATATATATTACGAGACAATTTACCTGTTTTCAATATGTCCAATGATATAAATTTGTGGTGATAGCTTAATTGTATGAGATTTTGATTTACTTCAAGATTTTATCAGTCTTTAAGTATTGTGTTTGATGGTGGTTAAGGATGGATATGGATTTACTAGGAATATTTTAGTTTTGTGTTTTGTTTTTATTTTTAAGAAGCAATGAAATATTATGCCTAAAGTAAAACAGTTTTGGAGATCAATTATTATTATTGTTATTATTATCATTATTATTTATTAAGCCAGCAAGGTGGTAGAATTATTTGCATACCAGACTAAATGCTTGACAGCACTTTGTCAGTTTTTATATTCTGAGTTCAAATTCTGCCAAGATTGACTTTGCCTTTCATCCTTTTAGGCTTGATAAATTAAGTACCAGTGAAACACTGGGGTTGATGTAATTGGCTAACTCCCTCCCCCAAAATTTCAGGCCTTGTACCTAATGTCGAAAAGACTAACATTATTATCATTAAGGTGGCGAGCTGGCAGAATCGTTAACACAACGGGTAAAACACTTAGTAGCATTTCGTCTGTCTTTATGTTCTGAGTTCAAACTCCACTAAGGTTGACTTTACCTTTCATCCTTATGGGGTCGATAAAATAAGTATCAGTTGAACACTGGGGTCAATGTATTCGACTCATCCCCTCCCCACAAATTGCTGCCCTTGTGGCAAAATTTGAAACCATAATTATTATTATTATTATTATTTATTAAGGCAGTGAGCTGGCAGAATTGTTAACATGCTGCGCAAAATGCTTAGCGGCATTTCATCCGTCTTAACATTCTGAGTTCAAGTTCTGCCGAGGTCAACTTTGCCTTTCATCCTTTTGGGGTCGATAAAATAAGTACCAGCTGAGCACTGGGGGTCGATGCCATTGATTTATCCTCTCCCCAGAATTGCTGGCCTGGTGCAAAAATTTGAAATTATTATTATTATTATTATTATTATTATTATTATTATTATTATGCTATTGCCATATAACCTCAGAAATATTCACGTATCAATTATGTCTAAAATAGTCAAATAATAATGGCTTTTAATTTTTCAGGATGTTTATGTTTGTGTTTTCGTCCATTTTGTTTTGTTTTTTATTGGTTTTTATTTATTTTTTTTTTCTTCCTAATTTCACAGTTGTAGCTATTAATTTTATTAAAATACATCCATAGTTTTCAGATTGAGTCTCTTTCCTCTTTAGTTATGCATAATACACTCTACACTATCGTTAGCAGTAAACAAATAGATCCTCATTAGTTGCCTTGTGATTAGTCTTACTCCTTGTTTAAATTATAACTTTAACTTTTATTTCTCTTCCCTTGTAATAATATTATCATTATTCATCATCATCATCATCATCATTGCTTTAAAGACTGCTTTTCCGTGCTGGCATGGGTCTAATGCAGTTTTGTTGAAGTGGATTTCCTATGGATTTTCTACGAATTATCCAATCACCAAAAAATTCCTCTCAACACATGGCTATGAAGCTCTCCCACTACTTCTGTTCATGATCAGGGATGCACATATCGTCAGCCACTAAGTGACATTCTCAACTGGTTACGGTCAAAAAGGGTATTGAGCAGATTATTTGCTGTAGCCCATCTTTTATACCAAGACAAAATAATGTACATGATGACACTTCCAATTCATTAAGATCAGAAGCCATGAGAGCCACTGCCTGGTACTGCATCCGGGCATTTATTATTATCATCATCATCATAATCATCATTATTGTTGTTGCTGTTGTTAAGGCAGTGAGCTGGCAAGATCATTAGTCCATCGGACAAACTGCTTCGTGGCATTTCTTCCGAATCATGATTACATTCTGACTTCAAATTCTGTCAAGGTAGACTTTGCCTTTCATCCCTTTGGTGTTGATAAAATAAAGTGCCAGTTAAGCACTGGGGGTGATGATAATTAACTAGCGCCCTCCCCTCAAAATTTCAGGCCAAATGTTTATGTTGATGAGAAATATCAGCTTTATTTTTTACCTTTCTTATTTAAACATGGTTTTGCTATTCTCATTTATTTTGTTAACTGGAATCCTTTCAGCATTCACCTCAGTTAATATTGACTGTTTTTCTCCTTCTTCTTCTTGTTTTTTATCATTATTTTGACTTGTTTTGCATGCAATGTTTTTAGATCCTCTTTTCAAATGCTGAGCAATCCAAAAACTCACCAAGTAACCGGTATTTTTTTGAATTTTTTTCTTGATTTATTATTAATAAGTTTGGGGAGGAAAAAAAAAAAAATTACAAAAAACAAAAAAAAAAGCAGCAAAGTTTACAGGTAAGGTTCATCTGCAGAAATGACTGGTTGATTTCACTAACTTTTTTTTTTTCAATTAAGGCAAGCTTCCAAATTTGCAACTTTGATTTGTGACTGCTCTTAGTTTTTCAATATTTTTAACCTTCTTAGAAAGCACTTTCTCTAGCTTTATAGTTGTAGCTTGCCATTGTCTTTTTTTTCTTTCGTATTTCATC
>NC_069006.1:20044826-20046670 GCF_001194135.2 Octopus bimaculoides
ATAACAGGAAATAAAAATATTTGGCTACACATATTCACTGTACTTTACAATTTTAAGATACTCTAAAACAGAAACACACACACACACACACACACACACACATAAATAAGGTAGCCATTAGTACAACACCTGTCATCTTTAACCTTCTTCTATACTTTCACCTCTCATCTGGCACAAAGCTACCTCCCTTAGTACCACTCCCTCTCTCAGCCAAGAGTCCTTTGTCTTGCAATTTACTTGGTGCCATGTTAAAAGCACCAATATTGTTGCCACTCTGTAAAGTTGTTGGCATTAGGAAGCGCATCCAGCTGTAGAAACAAAAACCAAAGAAGACTGGAGCCTAGTGCTACTCTTTGATTTGCCAGCACCTATCAAACCATCCAGCCCATGCCAGCATGAAAGATGGATGCTAAATGATGATGATGATGATGATGGTATATATATATATATATGTATATATATATATATATATATAGTTTTAGGGAAAAGAACCAAGTTTCATGAACTTCGTTCTTTTCCCTAAAACTATATATTTAATCTGTAAAGCTCAATTTAATTTTAATCTTTTATAAATTGATTTTAATTGAGTTTTTACCTGTAATTTTGGATTTTGTCCCTAATATTATTATATATATATATATATATATATATATATATATCGGGACCAATTTCATGCAAGCACGAAGGCATGCTGGTAAAACGCTGCTCCTTTAAATGGAAACTTTACCTGCCATTGTGGTTTTGTGGCATGATGCAGAGCAGGCCTTGCCATCCACTCAAGAAAACCCCGTAAATGATCCACAAGTACTCAAGCAAACTGAGTCCTCAACTTGTTCTCTTTGCCAAACTGTTGCAAGGCACCAGCAGGCCTCAAGGGACCCAACATAGAACATGATTTTATTTTACTGAACCCTCATTGGTTCACACATACACACACACACACACATATATCTTCATACGTTAGGCACCCTCTTAAAAGCAGTGTGAATATACATCTATGACTGTTACAAACAAATTGTAGTGGAATTAGTCATAGTCTATAGTCTATATATTTTGGACACAGTTGTGTTAGCCAAGGTTTTTAAGTTTTTCAAATACATTATGTATCAACAAGAAAAAAATCTTCTAACGAACTCAGAATTACATTTTCCATTGAGTTTGTTCTCTGAAGTGAAGCAAATTTATTCAATGACTATTTTGAATTCTTTGCTTCACGCTTAACACTTTGTTTTTTAAATCATCAGCAGTAAAGGCTTAAGATCTAAGTTTTCTTAAAATACATCACACTTGTTGCTGTAAGCAGCAGTCTGTAATTTGTAAGTCATCAGTTGTCGGTGATTAAAAAAAATACATCATACTCACTGCAGTAAGTATTAGTTTGTAATCTGTAACCATCCGAAGTTTGTCATTAAAAAAAAAAGTACTCTGGTTATAATTAATTAACTTACCATTGATATTATAATTAGTTATTGTTTAGTATACAGTAGATAAAATCAAGTTAGTGTGACCATATTTTATACCAAGTCCTCAATTATCCTTTTTTTTTTTTTTTGTGTGTGTTTTTGTTGTTTTTTAGTGATCTTTACTTACTGCATGTTGATATATGTTCTTACAAAAAAGCGTGTCAAGTCTTCTCACTTTGGTGACCTTTAGTCATACTAAATATACTAATGCTTAGTGTTTTGTCAATTAAAATGTCTTTTCCAACTGAATTATTTAGATTTAATGTTTCTGTGGTGTTCTACCAAACTAGACGCTGCCACATGTTGGAATTAACCTGCTTTATTAATATCTATTGTTGTCAAGGAAGGCAGGTATAAGCCAGTTTACTGCCTGCCAACATA
>NC_069006.1:20049149-20050157 GCF_001194135.2 Octopus bimaculoides
TATATATATATATATATATATATATATATATATATAGTTTATATAAACAGCTAGGCACAATGTAATACCATTAAGAAAATATTCAATCAACACTAAGTGTGACTAAGCACCTACATCACTAGAAATAAGAGTTAAAAAGCTCTTGCTGCTTTAAGAAGAGGGCAAGATAAACATATCCTGACAGGGACGGTAACTGCCCCATAACTGTCTCCAGAATCACCTGATGAGATCTAGTCTCACCTATTCTGTAGGCATCATCACTAGTGGCTGCTCAGACAGCTGATAATCAGCTAATTCCATCTGCCAGCACATATGTAATTACCATAAAAATTTATGGATGATTTAGCGAAATGCTAATGTGTATATTAAAAATTAATATAAACAGCTAAGCACAATGTAATACCATAAAGGAAATATTTACTCCTCATTAAATGTGACGAAACACCTACATTGTTAGAAATAAGAGTTAAAAACTCTTAGTGCTATATATATGTATGTTTATGTATATATATATATATATATGTATAGGCACAGCAAAGCGTAGGATGCCAGAAATGGCTAGGTACAATAACATAGAATTTATCATGTGCTGGTAGGGTACTGCAGATATGTAAGTACCAAATCCAATTTAAATCATAGATCCAACTCTGTGGTTGGTTCCAGATGTGGTGTAGATATAAAAAGAGGATACGCCAATGATGTTTATAATTTTAAATGCCATTTATGTTCTCTTCATATATATATATATATATATATATATATATGGTAAAGTCCTCCTTTGGTCATGAATGACCATGGGATTGCATCTGGAAAGTTCCCTCCGAGGCACAAACCTGGGCCAGGTTGTTTATGGAAAACCAGCAGTCACCCATGCATACCAGCCTCTCCTCTCCATGCCACTGATATCATCCAAGGGAAAGGCAAAGGCTGATACAGCTTGGCACTAAAGATGTTGCAACTCATTTCTACAGCTGCGTAAAGTGGAGCAACGTGAAATAAAGTGTCTTG
>NC_069006.1:20050593-20074868 GCF_001194135.2 Octopus bimaculoides
GTGTGTGTGTGTGTGTGTGTGTGTGTGTGTGTGTGTGTGTGTGTGTGTGTGTGTGTGTGTGTGTGTGCGGGCATGCATGCATATGCATATATACACATATGTGTGTATGTATTTATTTAGTTATATGTATATGTGTGCTTGATGTATATATACATTTAAATGTTTATGTATATGTATGTTTGCATATATATATGTGTAGTTGACTTTACATGTACATAATTGTATATGCATACATACATATGTGTGTCCACACACACACACACATATATATATTTCGTTAAATCTCAATCTGCTTGCTAACGTTTATAATTATTTATATTCTAATTCAATTTAAATGTTAGCATTTCCTCATCTCTCTTCATGGTAATTAAACTGCTTGAAGTCATAGAATTAACTTTAATTTTTTTTTTTTTTTGTTGCTATTGTTGGAAATGATCATCATTTTTTTATTATTATTATTATTGATAATAATAATAATAATAATAATAATAATAATAATGATATATTGCTATGAATGTTGTTTTTGAATTACCTTTCTCCCGAAGACGAATATAGCTGGGAATGGAATTTATGAGTAAATATTTTGTTATGGGTGAAAACATATTTCAGCGTTTCAAATCTTGTTGAAATAAAAAGTCTTTCTGCTCTAAAGAGAAAGACAAATATTTCAATTAGTCGATTCCTACTAGCTAATATATATGATAAAAATCTAATGTTGGAGAGCATTCCTGGCTGGCTTCACTGTCTTAATCTCTGCATTGTAGCAAATCTTTCTTCCATAACATAATCCTCCTTGTTTCCTGACCTTTACTTTTTCATGAATTTATCTGTGTTGACTAACTCGTGTGCTTAACTGTGAGAAGCTTCTTACACTTGTCATTTTTCTCTTAGTTGTTTTTTTTTTCTTGTAAAAAATTTCTGGCCTTGTGCCTGTGTGAGAATTGAAATGATTATTATTTTCATTTATGAGTAATAATAATCCTATGGTAAGTAAAATATGACAAAGATAATATGCTTTAGTACTGACAAAAATTATTATCAACAATAATCGTAACAGAAATAATATGCTTAGTACTTACAAATTGTTATCAATAATAATCGCTATAGAAACAATGTGCTTAGTACTTACAAATTATTATCCATCTATTACTCTTGTGATTTTTAATCCGACTCTCGTTATAGTTTATAATTGAACTAGGAATTGGCTTTCACTGGAATGTCTCTAAGAAGCGTTTCAATCATCAAACATTCTTTCCTATCATCTGTAGTTGTTAATTATAGTTAAAATGTGGACAATTGTTTAATATTTCATGCATTAATTTGAATGGAGCTAGAAATATTCTTTATAATAATCACAGCTCAGATCATTTTCATAACATCTTATAATAAAACGTTGATCTGTATTCTGTTATTGAACTGACTTTGGTTCATGATATAATACAGAGAACATATAACAGAATCTTTTTCATATTATTAAACATCTCTCTCCTTATTTAGTTGCAAAACTGCTAAATTTCAGGGTTGTTTTAGTTAAGACAAACTTGATATCAGTAACACACTTTTAGCATACTTTATGACCAAAACTTATTAATTTTGCAAAGTCACAACACCATTGCTCCAGTTCAGAAAGAAATCTAGCTCAGAGCTTTTCTCTTTAATTGGAGATGTTTTATCTTTGTGGAACATTAATATTTCTGTCTTACAGTCTGCATTTGCTGATGTTTATGGCAATGTGTTGCTCCTATTGATCTGATCATATAAACTGATTTTAGTAATCTCTAGTGTATTATACATACCGTATAGAATATATTATTCATATGAATTTAATATATAATAAATAGAATTGATCAGTAAAGATTTTAATTACTGATTTAAACGTTTCTTTAATAATCACATATAAATCTTTTCAGCTCTGTTTTTGCTTTTTATTTTTATATGTTAAAAGCAAGAATTATTTGCTGAACTTACAAGAAGTTGTAGATTCATTAATGTGTAGAATAAAACAGAATTAGTCCGTTTGGTAACTTTCTTCTCCATTTTCTTACTTCGTTCCAAAATAAAGCATTAACTTTACAACTTCATTCTCAATAACTTGTAATTTACAGTCCATTTAAAAATAGTTGGTTTTTTTTTCTATCATTAGTTCTTTTATCTCATCATTACCATCATCATCATCATCAGAAAATATTTTGAAAATTCACTTTTCAAAATATTTATGTACTTAAATGTTGCATGCAAGCTAGTTGACTAATAGCATGTCTTGCTTTGAATTTTTAGAAAATCACTTATACAAGTCCTATCTCCGTTAGTTCCCCTAGGTACCTCCACAACCAACAGCACCACATATTGAGAACACGCTGCCGCAACACTTGAGGAATTATACACAGTCCTCTCCATCCATCTCTCTACTGTGCAGGCTTAATTCATCTTAAACAGCTGCTGTTTATATGGCTTAGATTAATTTTAAACTCGCTCCTAATCATAATGATAGCTGAAAAGGTGCCATGTGTTGGTCTACGCACATTCCTATACGGCTTGCCAGACTTCCGACGAGAAAATATGCTCCGTAAAGGCCGAGAGGTCCACAGAATCTATGTTGAAGTGCATAAAGGAACCACTTTCCTCGAAGATCAATTTACTCTGACAGAATTCGGAAGAACAGTCTTAGAAAGCGGAGGCATAAAGGCTGGCCGTGCAAAGAATGTGGAGCAGATAGTCGTCGCTCGAGAAACTCTGTATTGCAGTGGCTCTGCAACATGTCGACGAGTGTGTGGAGGATATTCAGAATGTACTCCAGGTAAGAATTTTTTTTC
The DNA here is from genome assembly GCF_001194135.2 of Octopus bimaculoides. Lineage (NCBI taxonomy): Eukaryota > Metazoa > Mollusca > Cephalopoda > Octopoda > Octopodidae > Octopus > Octopus bimaculoides. Next base: position 20,053,407 of record NC_069006.1, read on the forward strand.
TATATTCTTTCAAAATCCTTTAAATAAAATCTTAAATTGAAACAATATTACTATTTGTACAAATGTTGAACTTCAAGTTTTGCTGGTTGTTTACATGATGGGGTTTTAGCTCTTTTATACACCTGTTTTATATTTTGGTTGCTATGTTACCAAGTTGACATTTTCTCTGGAAAATTTTTTCGGAAGTTTAGGTATGGGTGTGTGGTAAGAAGCTTGCTTCCAAACTGCATGGTTCCAGGTTCAGACTCACTGCAAGGCACCTTGGGCAAGTGTGTCTTCTACTATAGACTCAAGCTGACAAAAGCCTTATGAGTGGATTTAGTAGGTAGAAACTGAAAGACTCTTTTGCCAGACTGCTGTTACAGGGACGTAAAACACACCAACATTAGTTGTCAAGCAGTGGTTGGAGGATAAACACAGACACAAACACCCCCTCACACATACACATGGCGGGCTTCTTTCAGTAACCATCTACCAAATTCACTCACAAGGCTTTAGTAGCAGACACTTGCTCAAAGTGCTGAGCAGTGGGATTGAACCCAGAACCATGTGGTTGGCAAGCAAACTTCTTACCACACGACCACTTCTATGCCTTGTAGATTATTTACAAAAACAGGTTTAAATTTAGCATTGCTTTACTCATTCACTACCAAATTTCTGTTGAAATACACTGCCTCTGATCCAATTAATTTTGAAAAATAACAAAGAATTCAGTAAAATATCTTTAAGCCGGTGAATGCTGTGAGCTGGTAGAATCAGTAGCACATGGGAAAAAATGCTTAACAGCATTTTGTCCATCTTAATGTTCTGAGTTCAAATTCCTCTCAGGGTTGATGAAATAAGTACCAGTTGAGCACTGGGGTCAGTGTCATTGACCAGCCCCTCCTTCCTCAAAATATCAGGCCTTGTGCCTATAGCCGAAAGCGGTTATTAAGGTGATGCATGAACCCTAAATTGACTTGGAATTTTGATGGAAGGTTTTAATTTAAGTCCTTTTAAAACTGAAAGTTTCTATCATAGAACTAGAAACGGTCTCTGACAGATTGGTATCAAAAAGGTTAAGCATGCTAGACATCTCATACAGTTTACATATGTGCTTACATACATACATATATGTTTGTATGTATCTAATGCATGTATATATATATATATATATGTACTATGTGTGTGTGCATATATATGTGTGTATATATATATATGTATGTGCACACACACACACACACACACACACACACACACATATACATTGTTGTAGGATATCTTACTGGCAATCAAGTATATAGATAACACGAGGTTGGAGTTAAACCTAAGCTTAATTTATAATGTCTCTTTTGTTTAGTCGTTTGATATTCCACAGTTGTTGTCTAGAAATCCTGTCTGAGGTTATCTCTAATCTCTACCACACACAACAACTTTTGTGCAATTTTGTCATATTTACGGCTTCATGACCAAAGAAGTGGATGAGGAGTCTCTAAGAATTTTGAAAAATCATATAAAGAAAGAAAGAAAAAAAAAAATAAATAATTATCAGTTTCTTTTACTCCCAGTGGCAAGAGTATTTGTAGATTGCTGAACATAAAAAGAAGGCTAAGTACTTTGGATACTATCTCCTCTCAGAACAATTCCTCTCATTTCTTCAGTTTTCTCCCTCTAAGTTTTCTATTACCTTTATCTCTATTCTCAATATTTCTTATTGGCTACCCAGTCTTTCTGCTCTTTCTTTTGAATCCCACCATTACATATTTTAATCTTGAAGTTAATACTCAATACCTTTTAATTGTCAGCTCACCTGAATTCAGTTAATGTTTCTGATTCATCCCCCATTACACAACATCTTGTTTCATATCTCTTTTGAAAGTTGTCACTGATATTTGACCATCGGCTGGTTCCAGAAAAAGAACTATTCATTAAAAAACTATTACACTGTGTAACAACGATTTTTGTCCTTGGGTAGCAACTGTTATTTCCTATGTGCTGACCCTAGAAAGTATGAAAAATGGTTAATATTTCCTTCAAACTTTGCTTTTGTTATGATATTTATTCAAAGCCCAAAGAATCCCTCTCAACACATGGCTATGATGCTCCCCCACTATTCATGCTCGTCATCAGAGATGCACATATTGTCAGCCACTGAGGGACATGGTGAAGTGGTTAAAGTCAACATATGACAAGTAAATTTATGGTATTGAGCAAAACATTTTCTATAGTAGTATTTCAACTTCATCAACTCATCTCTGAATCTGTCTGAAATGTAATGGAAAATCAGTCAGTTTCAAAACATTGATGTCTAGGTCAGAAAAGCAAAGTTTGAAGGGAATAGCAGTCATTTCCTTTGATTTCTAGATAGAAGCAAATAGGAAATAATACTTACTGATCAAAGACAAATATATATATATAAATTTTCTTACACAGTGTTATAATTAATATCTGTAAACAAATTAGCCATCTGCCTACATATCTGTTATGTATCTGATTGGGTGACTTGCCAGACCAATGCAGCTCTTCCATAAGTCTTCATATTCTCTACTTGATATCCAATGTCTTCTCCAAATTGATTGATAAATGTTCCTTTTGGTCTGCCAATACCTGTATGTCCATGCATGGGTTTCCAGAGAAGGAGATTGCTGGATATTTCATCCTTGCTTCTCCAGTAGTATTCTGTATGTGTTCTTCTTTCTCAGATTACCAAGGTGATAGTAGGAAGACTGCCATATGGTTGCTGTTTTGTAGGCTGTGGCAGACGAGAAAGATTGAAAACTGACTAAAACCCAAACCAGACATTCATGTCTACATATCCCTCTTCAGCCATGATACATTCAGGGATTCTCGTGACTCCCTGTCACCATCTATTATGCATTTGAATTATGAACCTCAGTCATAGTGAATTGAGCTGATTAAACAACCATGGATGCTACACCTATGGATGTGTTACTGTTACTCTCATTAAAAAATGGTGTCTCTGTTTCTATTATTGCCTTTGTATTTGATCCTTGTGTGAATGGTAAAGAAAGAAAAAAAGAGAAAAAAAAACACTCACCCTGGCAGTCAAACATTTTATGTTCAGAGATATCGGTATGAATAGTTGAACATTCATGAACTCTGCTGAACAATTTGTCCATCAGTTATGGCTAACATGTGACTCGCTAGATGTGTGTCACTGAAACTGTTTATAAAGTCTGCTGACTGTCAGAAGTAATAATGACATGGAGACATAATATTTTATTGTGACGAGAATCTTTATTATACAGTTATTATTATCTCGAGGTTTAAATGGCTGGGTAGTACCTCCTACGGCACCTGGGTATATTTTAACATCTATTTCTACTCTCTGTCAATTTAGCATTCCACCCCTACCCCCCACACTCTTTGTTTCTTTTGTAATTGTCTCTCCCTTTAATTAAGAACTCTTTATTCCTTTTTGTTTTCTTAATATTAATAATGTTTGTGACCTTTTAAAGTATAGATGTGTTTTCTTCTTTCAGCTGTTAGCTCCCATGTCAGCCAAATCTGTTTCTTTTTTACCTGCAGGCGAAAACTGCTGGAGTTTGATAGCAGTCATTAATTTTCTTTGCTAGGTTTTCTTTAAAGAACAGATAACATATATTTAGCTTTCTGTATATACATTCGTAGGTACTTGTGGTGGGGGCCTAAATGCCTGTTGTAACAGCAATATTTTTTTTATGATGTGGCATAAATTGAATTGTTCTACAGACTATTCAGGTCAGCTTCTCAACTACAAAACTGTGAATCATGCAAGCAAGTAGAGTAATGAGTCTTGTCTAAGAGTACGGTGCAATGATTTGAATCTATATTCTAATCATTTTCAAGGGTCAGCATTAATTTCTGATATAGCAATTCTGTTCTTGTTTAAAGTTGTTATCATCACCACCGATTAACCCTTTAGCATTTAATCCGGATACATCCAGCCCAAATATTCTACCTGTTTTATCTTGAAACTAACCAGATCCAATCTCTCACACCTACCTTACAATGTCATTCTGACAATATGCAGGCACACCTTTGAAATCTTGAAGCTGTGTGATTAATTCAAAATAATGCGAATAAGTAAGGATTACACTTGGCCCTAATCAAAATTCTGAAGGGTTAAGGTGTGTTTTTCATGCTGGAATAGGTTGGACAGCTTGACAGGATCTGATGAGCTGCAGATTGTGTCAAACTCCAGTGGTCTATTGCAGGATTACTCATTTTTGCCAGTGGACTGGAGCGACATGAAATAAAAGTATTGTGCTCAAGAACACAATGTGTCACCCAGTCCAGGAATTGAAACCACAATCTTACGATCATGACTAAGCTATGCACCTCCACTCTCACTGGATGCCTTTTTATTTTTTCATGCCATCAGCATTTCTATTTTCTTGGTAGACATCTCCAAATTTTTGAATCGAGATAATACTAGATTAGCCTTGATCAGTAAAGTGTCCACACATGCAGTTCAGGAACTACTTCATCCTTTTACTGTAGAAATTAGATATGTCCACTGAAAATTTCATTAATCCTTAGCTACAGAAAATAGTTTTATATACCAATCTATCTTTTGTTGAGGAATGTCATGTCTGAAGCTATTTTTGCTGCGATACATCAAAAGTGACTTGCAGAAAAGAACAATTCTATTTGTTGACAGATATCTAACAGACTTCTCCTAAACTGTGAATCAAAATCACACTAGTTTGGCCTCAATCAGCAAAGTGTCCACTCATGCAGTTCAGAAACGACACAACTATTTTACAGTGGAAATCAGATATATTCACTCACAATTTCATTACTCTTAACTGTAGAAAGCAGTTTTATATACCAATCCATCTTTTGTTGAGGAATTGTTATGTTTGAAATTTTTTTTGTTGAGATATGTCAAATTTATTGAGGCAACATGACTGGTGGAAAATAGCAATTTTATTTTTTTGATGGAGGCACAAGTGGCCTAGTGGTTAGGGTAGCGGACTCACTGTTGTAGAATCGCGGTTTCAATTTCCAGACCGGGCGTTGTGAGTGTTTATTGAGTGAAAAGACCTACAACTCCACAAGGCTCTGGCAGGCTCTGGTGGCAAACCCTGCTGTAGTCTTTCACCACAACTTTCTCACTTTCTTCCTCTTTCTGTTGTACCTGTATTTCAAAGGGCCGGCCTTGTCACACTCTGTGTCACGCTGAATCTCCCCGAGAACTACGTTAAGGGTACACATGTCTGTGGAGTGCTCAACCACTAGCATGTTAATGTTTATTTATTCAATTGTTTTGAATTAATCATACCCTATCGATGATGTGTTTGTTTAGTTTTAGAATGACATTGCAGGGTAGGCGTAAGAGGCTGAGTCTAGCTAGTTTGAACATAAAACAGCCAGAATATTTGAGCTGGATATGACGGGTTTAAGCACTAATGGTTTAAGGGATAAACTGTTGGTCAAACTTCTACAACTGCTAGACTGAAAGAAAATGGTGTGACTTTGATCTTTACCTTTGATTGGTTTATTGATGTGTAGTCATTTTACAGTTGTTTGTTGTTGAAGGACACTAATGAGAAGAAATTACTGATCCTGTTGAATTTTAATCTTGTAAATTTGTATAGAACTGCTTTAGGTGTGTGAGTGATGCTCTCTCTCACACACACACACTCACACATCCCAGCGGAGGTTGAAATGTGTAGTTTCCATTTGTAATTTGTCCTCTTATATCAAACCCTCATTTCTAACAAGTAGTAACAATAACACACCTTGAAGCTGTTGCTTCTACTCACTGTTACTTCTTCTTCCTATTTCATTACTTTTACAACATATGTTGGACTATGGAGTTCAATCCTCTGCATTTTTTTACACTTTCACAACTTAGAATAACAAAAATACACCAAACATTCATGTATTCGGGACTGTTTTTGTTTCTCTTTTGCTTTTAACCTTTAGGATTTTCCGCTTCCAACAGCTTCTGGCAGTTCCCTTTTCATCAATCCACCATCTCATTTTATCACCTCATCATTATAAAGTTCAGTGATGTCTAGCTTTTGTCTTCTGCATATAAAGTTTATTTTTTTATGCATTTAGCAATTACCATTCCCTTTTTCTGTTTTCCTTCTTTCATTCTCAGAACTCCAACTCGTTAAGATCATGTTGTTTGCTTCCATCCATCAATTAAACTAGAATATTATGTTGAAAATCTCTAACATTTAACTTAATGCCATATTAGATGCTATGGTGTCCACCTTGCCTTGTTTATCTCTGTGTTAAGGTCTCTCTCTCTGTCAGCAGCTAATCAGATTAACTACAAAAGGGCCTTGTCTACTACAGCAGTTAATCTGATTAGTCCAAGACTGAAGTGGAAGACTACTGAAAATGGTGGGTTAAACTAAATTTATGTACTTAATCAGGTTAAACATTTTTCTTTTTTAAGGAAAAGCTAGTGCTGTTTTGTCAATAATTAAAGTGGAATGAGAGGCGACAGTAGCAGAGTTTTTCTGTTTTTGAAGGGTGATCAGAATGCCTGTGATCCATATTGATAAAATTGTTCCTGTCTAAATATGTGTGAATTAAATACAGTTGTTCTTCAAATAATAAATATGTTCTGCTATGATGAAGAGGAGCTGTGTTGGTCGAGGGCCCATAAGTATAAAATGTTCTAACAGGGAACTTGTAAATATGTCAGCAATCAAGAGTGGCAATTCAAGTAAGAATAGTTGACTTGGAAACGAAGCATGTGCAATGATATAACTATGAAGATTGAGTTCCTAAAACCAAGGTGCCACATAAAAAGTGTTGGTGTGGGTGCTGGTGCCATTTTGAAAGGATTAGTGCTGGTGCCACTTAAAAAGCACTGCTGATAGTACTGCATAAAAAGCACCCAGTACACTCTGTGGAGTGGTTGCCATCAGGAAGGGCATCCAGCTGTCGAAGCCAAGCCAAAACAGACTATGGAACCTGGTGTGGCCCTTGGCCTTACCAGTTCCTGTCAAGCCATCCAACCTATGCTAGCATGGAAAACTGATGCTAGATGATGACGATGATGAATTAGTAACTGTAAGGAATAGATGAAGTTTAACTATAAGAACAAGTTTCTTATTCTTGCAATGATTTTTTAGTGTTCAAATTTTAACTGATATTATTATAATGGTTCTGGATTTCTGTTATTTAAAAAAAAATTGAATAAAATAATACTTTAAAAATTTCCTAAACTTTTGATTTTATTCATTTAACTATATTCATCATCATCGTCGTCATCATTTTAACATCCGCCTTCCATGCTGGCATGGGTTGGATGGTTTGACAAGAGCTGTTCAATAACCAATAGAGGACCTGCAATTGACTAAATCTAACTTCTGTTATTCTCTTTTACCCTTTAGCATATAAACCAGCCACATCCTGCCAAAATATTCTACCTGTTTTACATTCTAACTGGCCAGATCTGGCCTTTCACACCTAGCCTACCATTTCATTCTAAAATTAGCAAAGACATTATCCAAATGTTGAAGCTTCAAGATAATGCATGATTAATTCATAATAACAATATTAATAATTTGACAATAATCTGAAGGCAAAAAGGTTAAGCTTGAATCTTATTTATAATTTCTGTTTTTTTTTTTTTATATATATTTAGAAAGTATGTTATTAAAAAATATATTTGAAATAATTATTTTGTTCTTGTTTGTCATAATCATAAACTGCTGAAGAAATATAAACCTTTTCTATTGATATTACAATCTTATCTTGGTTGCTATTTAGATTTCTTATTTTTCTTTATTTTCTTTTTCTTTTTTTTTTTCTTTTGCAGACTGCTCAAAGACGAAAGTGCGGGGTCACAAATGCAATTACAGAGTCAAGATGACTATGCGCTTGGGACATGTAAACTCTTGGTTTGTAGAGGTAACCGGTGACCACAGTGGAGCCTTTTTCCGTTATGAGAACATGCTTCTGCAAAAACCTTCTGCCCGTTCTAGTCAAAAGAAAATGCGAGCCAGCTTAACTAATCCATCATCATTCCCTCTTATTAGCCACCTCACACCGTCTCAGGAACAGAACTATTTTTTAATGAATGCTACAATTAAATCAGAACCACCTGATACAACCGTGGAAGAATTACCCAGCCCTGTGTTCCAGTCAAACCCTCTAGAATTTCATAACTCTACCATTGACAAGAAACCTGGTTCACAGGCTGACATGTCGTACACGTGTATGGCAGGCAATACTCAGGTGGTACCAGATGAGCCCAGTATGGCAGTTGCTCAATCAAATTATACTGCTGTCATGGAAGAGATGTGGAATGATGCCAATATTGACTCTAATGAAAATGATAATGATGACGAGAAGGTATTAATACTCCACCTTTGCATGTGTACAGTGTGTACCGACTATACTTTAGATACAGTTAGTCTTAGTGCCAGATCCTACTGTTTCAACCAGTCTTTACCAAGCTCTCTATCTCTACATATTAGTTAGTGTCTGTTCCTTCAATAACTGTGCTGTGGTTTTTCTTTGGTTTTAGTATGCGTTTTACATAGTTTGTGTGTGTGTATATGCATGTACTGCACACATTTGCATGGCTAAATTACAAGAATTATTTTCTTTTCCGTTTCTTTTTTTTACTTTGTTAACAAATTTATTTAAACTTGCTTTTTTTTTTGTCCTTTTTCTTTTCTTTTTTCTTTCTTTTTTTTTTTTTCTTTTTTTTTTTGAAACTCCAGCTGTGTGAAATCTTGCTTCTTCATGTTTCAAGTAATCTCTTCTTTTCCATCAGTTTGTCCCTGCAGAATTTTAGTACTACTGAGAATTGTTGCTAAGTAGTAATAATTTTGTAATATATTTCAGGTCAATGATATTTTAACAGGGAAAAGCAGTAACTATTAACACCTATTTATTGATATATATTTATCAAAGACTCGTTTAATGAACTTTTGGTTCTCTTGACAAAAATTTCAATTATTGTCACCATCTGCTGATATTAATTAAAACTTATATCATCATCATCTTCATTTAACATCGTTTTCTATGCTGACATGGGTTGGATGGTTTGACTGGGGGCTGGCAAGCCAGTAGGCTGCGTCAGGCTCCAGTCTGGTCTGGCAACGTTTGTACAGCTGGATGCCATTCCTAACGCCAACCACTCCAAGAGTGTAGTGGATGCTTTTTATGTGCCACCAGCATGGGAGCCAGTCAGGCAGATATGTATGTGTAAATATCGAAGAATGAGAATGAATTCTCAACAGCACATTGGTGGATAAAGGTTCTTTATTCATGTATTAAGACTACCATTGGTTTCATGTAAAGGAACACCTCAACAAAGTGAAAGGACAAACATAAGAAAATAGCACTGAACACAATTGATACAAATTAAATAAATAATTATAGTAACAGCTTGACTTGACTCCAGATGACTCAAAGCTTCATAGGCTCACAGGACAAGCCTAACTTGTCAGGTGTCGAGAGAAGACTCTGGATACCTGATGAAATAGGTTCAGCCTATGAGCCTATGAAGCTGTGAGTCATGGAGCTGAGTCAAATGGCTATTAATAAACATATATGTGCACACACATGCATGTATGTAAAACAAAATTTAATTATTACTGAGATATAATTTCCATTTACAGTTTTAATTCAGGTAAACTTTATCAAAATTATTTGAAGTGAATACACTGTAAAGTATTACAAAATGAAGAGAACTCCTCTATGTTACCTTCTGTGATGTTTATATTTCAATGAACTTTGGTATGTTTAAAGATTTGTTTCTTAATCATTTCAGAAAGGTGTGATTTTTAAATTAGAAAATTACTATTTTTAAATCTCACAACGAGAGATATTCAGCAACAGTACTTTGGAGTAAAGATTTTTGCCAACATAACACGGCAGTCCTGGTTTAGGACTAATGTTGCTGTAATTTCACTATCAAACTTTCCCCCTATTGTCTAGCCCCAGGTCAGCCCTGATTGAGCACCCTCGTAATTAAAGACATTCCAATCATGGCCATACCATCTTTTTGTATATCAAAAACTATGTTAGCTAATGAATCCTTACTTTAAGATAGTGGTGGTTGTTGATTTGGTTCCTGTTCTAAAAGATTGGAGTTATATTAAGAGTGAGCTCCCTTGTCGGTTCATTTTATATTGATGTAGTCCTGGAATGTGTGCTTCTGTCCATATATTTGTGTAAATAATAATTTATTAGCTTTAAGCTTATATGCATTCACCATGTATTGGCTATAGAAAATAGTCTAATGTTGGGGCATAGAAACCCTTGACAAGGCAAAAAAAATGGGTGCATGAGAAAACTATGAAATTATAGTTCTTAAATCTAGCACGAAGAAATCAGTGGATAAGTTGGTGTTATCTGGCAGCACACTTATCATGAAAATAGGAGGTGTAGGTTCAGTTCCCATGCAGTAGTGTAACTGGGGGAGGGGAAAGGGGGGAGCACTCAATTTATACCAGCTGAGTGGACTGGAGCAGTGTGAAATGAAGTGTCTTGCTCAGGAACACAACGCATCTCCCATTCCGGTTCAGGAATCAAAAACCACAATCTTACAATCACATGTCCAACATCCTAACCACCAAGCCATGCTCTCCCATTTATTGCTACAAAGACTCATAAGAAAGAAATTATACCTGTATGTGTTAAATACATCTCCAAAAAGTGCTTCCTTACCAGCTTATCTGATGTGATTTACAGTTTTTTATTAATAACATACTAAACTGCTTGTTATTCTCATTTGCGTTTCCATTTACAGCAATGCCATGGTAATTAGAACCGCGTCATTTTCTGTGTTTCAGGGCAAATTGTTTCATAGTCTTCTTGAATGTTTTTCTCTGAGATGTGCGGAAATATTGATTTTTTTCCAAGAACACAGTCAATGCAGATGTGACGGTTTTGTTTTGTGTCGTTTATTATTACTAACATGATTTTTATGTTTTCTTTCTTTTTTTTTTTGTTTCGCTTTCTGTTTTCGTAGGATTTGGTTAGACGGGTACGACAGTTAGAAGCACATGTTTCTCAACTGCGCAACATAATCCTGAAGAATGATAAGAAAGAAGATAAGAAGAAAGATCGAAAAGGAAAAGTTTTTGATTTTTCTAAGTGAGTCTGCAATTTTTGCATCTTATAATGTGGAATATAATAACCCCCCACCCCCCAAAAAAACCCTTTTGGATTAACTACCATGCTTAGGTCCATCATGGGCCCAAGGGACTGAGATAACAACACTCCCTCTTGAACTAGATGCCAGACCATTTCAGGGTTAACTTCCCAACCATTGCTGGAACTCATTTGTAGCTGAGTGGACTGGTGCATATAAAGTGAAGTGTTTTGCTTAAGAACATAATGTACCGACCAGTCCAGGAACCAAAACTATGGCCTTACAAGCTTTCACTATCATGAGGGAGTTAAAAAATATTTTGCCATTGTTTTGCAGTGAACTATTTTTCACTAGCAGAACAGTTACTTCTACTTCCAGTAGTCAGATATCTACCATTGACAAGGCAAAAGAAGGTTGCTGGTAGTCCTGGCAATGGAAATGGTAGTGATTGTCTCCCCCTAGCAATGTAAGTGAAGTGCTTATGTGCACCACAAAACCATATGAAAGGTTCTCTCATAGTATCTATCGCAGTATTGTGTGTTCTAAAACAGCATCCACTTTTAAGTGGTGATAAATTCTATATTTTGGTATTAATACTACTTCTGCTGCTTTAATTAGCTAAATATTTTTCTCATCTTCACATTAAGAATATATGATATATCCAATGTGTGCTATAGTAGCTATATACTGGAGAAGAATATGTCTTAGACAATTTGTAAGACATTTATATTAAGGAATTTGTCCCAATTAATATATTAAATAAAACCAAGAAGGTTGGTTGTTAGATTCAGGAAATATATTTAAACTCACTTAATCCTTCTGATAGCAACCCAATTGAGACAGGCCCTGGTTCTATGATACAAACTTCCCGTTTTAAAGTGATGTAAATTAAAATCTTCCTTCAGAATTATACATTTCATTTATTTTTAATTTTCATTTTCAGGTACAATACAAGACACATTGCTCTGAAAGTAGCCTATCTTGGTTGGGACTACCATGGCTTTGCTGTTCAAGAAGACAATGAAAAAACTATTGAGGCAGCATTATTTGAAGCATTGATTAAAACAAAACTAGTTGATTCACGGTAAGTGTCTAGAATAGAATTGAAAAAAAAAAAAAGCTGGTAATTATCTTGGGTGATTTATTAATGTGGAAAATTTCAGATGCACCATATTGGCGAATGACGTCAATTAGGTGCTGGTGCGGTTGTGTGGTTAAGAAGCTTGCTTCCCAACCACATGGTCATGGGTTCAGTCCCACTTGGGCACACTCATTTCTCATTCTCTAGTTTGGAGAATGTGTCAACTTTTTTTCCATCATTTCCACAATTATTTCCTTCAGATATTTCTTTTGGTTCTACAAGGGTTGGCTGAAAAGTTCATAGGCTGACCAAGATACTCTCATGAAATGTAACTAAATGAGCTTTATTTTGGAACATAAACCACCCCTTGCTGTCCACACACTTCTTCCATTGGTATTTGCAGTACTGGATGCCATTGGTGAAGAAGCTTTCGTCCTGTCATCAACAGCAGATATGACATCATCATCATCACTATGATACTGGTTCCCAACCAAGTGTGTTTCTCATGCTGGGAAGCAGAATATCTTTTAGTGCCATTTCCATTAAATACATTGTCAGCTGTGGATTGGTTGATAATAAGCATGTTATTAGGTGCTGCTGTGGGTGTGTGGTTAAGAAGTGTGTTTCTCAACCACATGGTTTTCAGGTTCAGTCCCACAGCTTATCACCTTGTGTACTTGGCTGAATGTAATCACATCGTTTTGAATTAATCATGAATTATCTCATGACTTTCAGATTTCAGTGTTGTGATTGTTTATTTTTTTAGAATGTCATTGTAGAGTAGGTGCGAGAGGCCAGATCTGGCCTGTTAGACCATAAAGCAGGAATATTATTTGGACCAGATATAACTGATTTGAACCAGATATGGATTAAATACTAGAATTTCTTGAGACATGTCTTAACATTTGCTGTTATTTAACAAGTCTTTTTCTTTATTTCCAGGGAGAATTCCAACTATCATCGTTGTGGAAGAACTGACAAAGGTGTCAGTGCTTTTTGTCAGGTTTGTAACAAAGTCTCTAATTACTTTCCTCTTACATTAGTTCAAGTTCAAAGTTTAGTTCCCTTCTTAGGTGGCTGGCTAAGCATGCCAGGCAAAACGCTTAGCAGTGTATCATTTATATTCTGAGTTCAAATTCCACTGAGGTCAACTTTGCATTTCATCCTTTCAGGGTCAATAAAATAAGTATCAGTTGAACGCTGGGGTCGGTGTAATTGACTAGAGACCTCTTTCCCAAAATTGCTGGCCTTATGCCAAAACTTGAAATCAATATTAAGACAATACAAAATGGCAAGCTGGTTGAATTGTCAGCACGCTAGACAAAATGCTTAGTGGCATTCCATCAGTTTTCACGCCGCCTTTTTTTTATATTGAATTTTCTTTCTTAAAATACTTTCAGGTTATTTCCTTGGATCTTCGAACATCATTGTTAGAAGGGCCAGGTGTAAAAGTTCGTCAGAATGGAACTGCTCATGAAAGGCCAGGTATGAACAAAATTCAGAATCTAATTTTCAAAGTACCTTTTCACTAAATTAATTTTTTTTTCCCCATTCTTGATTTTTTTTTTTTTTTTTATACAAAATTTTTTTTAAATTCTATTTTGCATCTTCAGGTGACAACATGACTGAAATTAAGTATGTTCATATTCTCAACAAAGTCCTTCCTCCAGAAATTAGGGTATTAGCTTGGGCTCCAGTAGATCCTTCCTTTAGTGCAAGGTAATGACACCCTGGCTTTTTTTATCTTCTTTTTTATTTTTCCCTTACATCCAAATTTACATCCAACAATTTTGTTACTTGGTTTTTACACTTTTATTTTTTTTAATGTTTTAGGTTTAATTGTAAAAGGAGAAATTATAAATATTTTTTCCCTGTTGGAAACCTGGATGTTCAGGTACGTAATCGTTTGTTATTTCATAGATTATCTAATCCCTAAGTATAAAATTTGATCGCTATAAACAAATGATCTGCACAGGTTGATCAGCAAGAAATTGTGGAACCCCTATCTGTCTTATTATGACTGGGGAATCCCCCATCTTGTGTGAATATGAGACTGTTATGGACTCTTGAATTATTTGAAACCCAGGGTCTCATATTGAGGGAGTGAACTTGTTAACCATTTGGCCAGCTGTGTTCACTATATTATCACAACAAAGACTATGTTGGTTTATCAACTTGTCTTGGTTGACTTGACAAAGTAAATATGAGATGGGAATATTGTGTGTTATATTATGGATGATAATTTGGCATATATCGAGACAGAGTCATTTTATAGAGCCAAGTAAGGCCTACATCATTGGTTTTCAACTGGGGTCCTCATGGCCCTTAGAAATCCACATAAGATTTTGCTGTTAAAATTTACATGTGATAAATTAGTTTTCTAAAATATGGAATTTGCGAGTTGTATATTGTTGGACAAGCTTTTCTTTGGCACCGGATATGTTGTATCATTGCTGTATTATTCTACAATATAAAACATATTTCAAAAATTTTTTTCATAAAATTCCTAATAATATCTAACTATAAAAATGTTCTAGGACTTTTTTTAAACATTGAATGGCTATGGGGTCGAGAAGAGTGAAATAGGAACCAAAGGGCTCCATAGGCACAAAAATGGTCGAGAACCACCGGTCTGCCTGTTGAGATAAAAACATTGCGTAGAATGTGGTAAATATATTTGAAAGGCTTTATTGTTTCTGTTTAACAGTTGATGGCTGAAGCAAGTCAAAAGTTAGTTGGAGAGCATGATTTCCGAAACTTCTGTAAATTGGATGTAGCCAATGGGGTTGTGAGCTGTAAAAGGAAAATTCTTTCTGTTGACATTATGGTTGTAGAACAAGGGTAAGTGACTTCATTTTCACTTGGTTCTTGAAACAATCCCTTTATTTTTCCCCCATTTAACCCTTTATTTGAGCCAGATATGGCCATTTAACCGGCCATATCTGGCTCAGATCTTTTACCTGATTCATGTTCAAAGTGGCCAGATTGGGCCTCTCACACCTATCCTACAATATCATTCTAAAAATAGACAATCACATCATCAACATATTTGAGGCTATGAGATATTGCTTGAATGGAAAATAGGTCAATTTCAAAACATTGATGTCCAGGTCACAAAAGCAAAGTTTGAAGGGAATAGTAGTCACTTCCTTTGATTTCTGGATAGAAGCAAATAGGACAAAATACAGCAAAAATGTATAAATTTTGTGACAGTGTAATCAAAGATGAGTTAAGTAGAGTGTGTTGTCTGTTGAACTGAAAAAATGGAATGATTGAAACATGTTAATATTTAACAGGAAAATATAAACTAAAAGTGACTTTAAAAATCAGGTTTGTCCTTCATGTGTTGTCTCTTAGATTTTTCCCTTTTTCCAGTTAAAGGAAATATTACCTTAAACACTTTTGCCATTGGAAAATTCTCTGTAAAAAATTTCTGTAAAAAATTTTGTTTTAAATGTCTTCATGTTTTTTTACTGTTTTGACATTGAATAAAGACTTGACTATTTAATGCTTTTATAAAACCTTTTGTTATTTCGAAAATGCTGATATAATACGTTTTATCAGTGTCCATGTGGTGAATTTGTCTTGCGGCAAATTTTCCTATACGGCAAAACTTCTTATAGTGACTATTCCGGGCAGTTATCATGAAAAAAAGACAAAATGTCTTTTAATCTTTGCTAACTTCCATGTAATTAGTTGGGACATAAATAATTTCAATTATCTACTACAACAGTTGTTTTATTTTCCTTGTAGACCAAATGGCTATGAAATTTGCGAGTTGTGTATTGTTGGACAAGCTTTTCTTTGGCACCAAATACGTTGTATCATTGCTGTATTATTTCTCATTGGAGAAGGCAAAGAATCTCCAGAGGTAATCAATTTATTCATGAATTCTTAATTATCCATTTAGTTTGATGAAATGACTCATATTGAAATTCTGGAAAATAAAAACAGAAGCATGTGGCTTAGTGGTTAGGGTGTTGGCTTCATGGTCATAGGATTGTGGTTTCAATTCCTGGACCGGAATTTGGTCAGCCCAAAGCTGTAGGTGCCACGCAGTGGTACTGAACCCATAACCATGTGGCTGGGAAGCAAACTCTTTACCACACAGCCACATTTACACCTATGTATGTTTAAATTTTTTTTTTTTTCCATAATTTTCTACTCTAAATGTACAAACAAGACAATGTAATATAATTATTAATGATAATTAATTGATTAACCTTTGTTTCTTTGAAGATTATAGAGGAACTGCTAAACATTGAAAAAACACCACGGAGACCCCAATACAACATGGCTTCCGGTAAGCTTGAACAGCATATTGATTGATTTAACATTATTGATAATTACCCTTTCCATTAAGTTCTCTTTTCTTCTACTTCTCTCTTTCTCTCTTCTTCCTTCTCACTCTCTCTTCCTTCCTCCCCCCCTCTCACCTTCCATTTCTCTCTCTTCCTACCCTCTCCATCCTCTCTCCCCCTTCTGTCCTCCCTCCCTTTTTCTCTCCTCCTTCTCTCTCACCTCTCTTCCTCTCTTTCTGTCCTTCCTCCCCCTCTCTCACCTTCCCTTTTCCTCCCTCCCTCTCTCCTCCCTCACCCCACAATAAATTGTACTGTGGTTGTTTGGATGACTCCACATGTCTCATTTGTTAATTAATGTCTCTCCTGTAAATGTCATATTCTGTGTTTGTGGTTCCAACATTCCATTTGACATCTCTCATTCAGTTCCAACAGAACAATCCAATAACCATCATCATCAGCATCATCTGCATCACCACTATTGCACGACCCATTGTTTTATGCCCAGAATAAGTAATATTTTGTTTCATGGAAATATAGATTTGTATTCAATAAAAAAAAAGTAAAAACAATATTGAAATAAAAGAAACATTTGATACATCATCATCATTTTTGTACATCCGTCCATTTTCCATGCTGGCATGAGTTGAACAGATTGACAGGAGCTGCACCAGATTCCATAGTGTGTTTTGGTTTGGTTTCTACAGTTGGATGCTCTTCCTAATGCCAACCACTTTACAGGAAATACTGGGAGCATTTTAAATACCACCATCACCAGTGCTTTTCATGTGGCACCATCACCAGTGCTTTTCATGTGGCACCACCACCAGTGCTTTTCATGTGGCACCATCACCAGTGCTTTTCATGTGGCACCATCACCAGTGCTTTTTACATGGCACCATCACTAGTGCTTTTTATGTGGTACCATCACCAGTGCTTTTTACATGGCACCATCACTAGTGCTTTTTATGTGGTACCATCACCAGTGCTTTTCATGTGGTACCTTAGTTTTAGAGTATCGTGGTTTTACGACATGATGATGATGATGATATATACCAGTAAGAGTTCATTCCACACTTGTAAAAACTTTTGATGTTCAGTTGGAATATTTAAATTTGTATAAATAAATGCCTTGAGACCATTAATGACCACCTGTTATTCTGTAGTGCTATTGTGCATTTCATGTATCTCTTTGTCATTTTCAGAACTTCCTTTGGTGCTGTTTGATTGCCATTTCTCAGAAGAAGATCTGGACTGGGTCATTGAAGCTGGTCAGTTACATTCCCTCCCACTTTTTTCTCTTTTTAAATTAAGTTTAGTCATTCGACTGCAGCCGTGCTGGAGCACTACATTTGAGTGTTTTATGTTTTAGTTGATCATATCAACCACAGTATTTATTTTAATCTGATATTACTTTTATAATGCCAGTTAAGACACATGCATGCACACACACACACACACACACATGATGGCAAATGAGGGTTATTATACTAGCAGAGATATCTAGCATTGCTCGAGATTAAAATCGTACAGTCTGTATATATAGATATTACTTGCCCAAGGTGCTGTGCAGTAGATTCAAATTCAGAAGGACACGGTGGCAAAGCGAACTCTTTTCTAACATTGACATGTTTACACTGCTATATGTGTTTGTAATTTTGTTGTAACTGCTTTTGTTGATGTCATATTTGAAAACTTTATCTTCAATTCGTTTGTAGATTGTCATGAAGAAAATATCCGACATTTCCAGAAGGTGTGGGCCCAACATGCAATCAAGTAAGTTTCTTTATCAATTTTAATACTGTCATTAGCCCTTTCGTTACTGTATTTATTTTGAGATGCTCCGTGTTTCTTTCAATTACTTTAAATATAAAAAAGAATTTAGTAAAATAACTTAGTTATCATTCAGCTGGTGTCAGGAACATAAATTGTGGCTAAGGTTTGGTGAAAGATTTTAATTCAAAACTTATGGAAACAAGACATTTGTACTCAGAGCCAGAGGTGGTTTCAGCCGGGTTGGTAACGAAAGGGTTAAAGTGATTGTAGTTTGTGTTTGAATTAATCCTTTTGTTGCCATATTTCTGTTCCAATATGATGCCTTTTGCTTCAGTTAATTTTTAAAATATTGAAGCATTTTATGAAACGCCCCTGCCATTATTATTCTGAAGTTTGAAACACAAATCAGCTTTGAATTTTGATGGAATGAACTTTGTATCAGGAACTTTGTATCTCTAAAATAGGAAATTTGTATACAAACCAAGATTGGTCAGAAGCAGTTTAGTATCAAAAAGGTTAAGATTCTTTGTCCATTAGCCTTTTTTTTTTTTTTTTTTTTCAGAATTAATTTTTAGTGGCGTTAGGAAGGGCATCCAGCTGTAGAAACTCTGCCAAATTTAGATTGGAGCCTGGTGTTGCCATCCAGTTTCACCAGTCCTCAGTCAAATCGTCCAACCCATGCTAGCATGGAAAGCGGACGTTAAACGATGATGATGATGATGATGATTACATATAGAAAGTTAACCCTTTAGCATTCAGATTATTCTGTTAAATGTAGTGGTTATTTATTCATACTGTTTAAAAATTAATCATATCTTATCTCATAGCTTTGAAGATTTGATGATGTGGTTCTATATTTTTAGAATGACATTGAAGGATAGGTGTCAGAGACCAGATCTGGCTGGTCTGAACATAAAGCAAATAGAATATTTGGGCCGGAGATAGCTGGTTTAAATGATAAAGGGTTAAGTCTAATTCAGATAGAATATTACAAAGGAAACCGTTTTTGTGAGTTTATTATTTCAATTTTGGTTAAATTTAACCTTTTGATGAAGGTATACTTGTACTTTGTGTGTTATCTAATTGTTTTTCATTCTTTCCTTTGTAGAGCAGCTATGGTTAAACAAATGCTTGAAGGACTCAACAGCCACAAAGTTGAAACCGGTATGTATTAAATTATTGAATCTAGACATAAACTTGAAATCTTGCTTCCATTATATCTAACTGCAGTGAGCAGGCAGAGTTGTTAGCATGTCAGACAAAATGCTTAGTAGTATTTCTTCTAGCTCTTTACATTCTAGTTTTAAATTCCACTGAGGTCAACTTCACCTAGCATTCCTTTCAAGGTTGATAAAATTAGTACAGCTGAGGGCTGGGATTGATGCAATATGCTCAAACATATTGTCTCAAAATTAGAAAGAATTATTCTTTTACTTTCTTCAGTCATTTGACTGCAGCCATGCTGGAGCACTACCTTTTAGTCAAAGAAATATACCCCAGAACTTATTCTTTGTAAACTTATATAATTATATAATTTAGCTTGGTAAAGTGCCTTTATGTATCACAAAATTAATTTCTTTCATATTAAATTCTCTGTTTCTCTATTTTGACATGATTATTCATTTGCTTATTGTTTTTGTTTTATTCTTGTCTTAGATACTGATATAGCTCCATGGTGTGAGCTGAGTGAGCCAATACTTGCCCAAAGTGAATGGTTAACACCTGGCTGTAAACCAAGACATTACAAATCTCTGTTGCAAAGACAAACATGTGGTAAGTTTCACAAATTTTAAATTGAAAACATATGGCCTTCTGTACTCTGGCAGTTTGTTGTACTTGATAAGACACGTCAAGCTAAGTAAAGTCACTGTCTTCCACACCTACAGACTTGTTCTTTCAGGTGCCGGTGCCACTTAAAAATCACCCATGTTGGTGCTACATTAACACACCTGTGTTGGTGTTGTGTTAACACACCCATGCCTATATTTTGTTAACAAACCTACGCCTGTGCTGCGTTAACATATCTGTACTTGTGCTGCAGTGCCGGTGTTGCATTAACACACCTGTGCCAGTGCTGTGTTAACACACCTGTGCCAGTGCTGCGTTAACACACCTGTGCCAGTGCTGCGTTAACACACCTGTCCTGGTACTGTGTTAACACACCCATGCTGGTGCTGCGTTAAAAGATTTTTTCTTTTTTTTTTTTTTTCATTTTGCCAATCTCTTTCATGTTGTTGTTGTTATTACAGAGAGCCTGGAATCAAAAATTGAACATTATTCAAAGAAAAGGAAATTCGTTGAAAATCAAGACTCCTGGTCAGGATTTGCTGGTGAATGAAGTCTGCGAGAAACTGTGCCAAATGAGATTCGTTTTGGGATCCAGTGATATGATTGTTTGCCAGATTACTTGGAATATCGACTAGTCCAAAACCTATGAAAGGGACCAGCAGTGGACCCTGTTATTATTTGTATTTGTTTATGTTAATTTTACAAAATAGGGGTCCAGTGAAATAAGTCAATATTTTGTATTAGTCTAGCAGAGCATGCTAGAATGAGAGAAATTCTTATGGAAAGAAAGACAAACAAAACAAAAAAAAACCAAAAAAAAAACAAAAAAACTAAAAAAAATTCAAATTAATAAGCCTAAAAAAATATGTGCATAGACATTTGTAATTGTGTGTGCGTGTGTGTGTGTGTTGTCATGCAGTTGTATGTGTAATACTGTTATACATATTTCGATGTGTATTGGTGTAATGAAATACATCCCTTGAAATGTGTGTAATTGTGTGCAGTAGAAGACCCTTGTGTATGTGTGTGCCTGTGCATCTCTGTGTGTATATGTACATATAAGTATATATACACACACACGCACACATGTGTCTATAGATATATATACATGTATATATTTATGTATATTTATATATATATGTGTGTGTGTGTGTGTGTATATGTATGTGTGTGTTTATATATATATGTTTATAAATGTATTTGTATATATATAATATACCATATATATATATATATATATACATGTATCTATATGTTATATATACATGTATATGTATTATGTGTGTGTGTGTGTGTGTGTGTATATATATATATATATATATATATATATATATATATTCATATATATATTCATATATATATATATATATATTCATATATATATATAAATATATATATATATATATATTCATATATATATATATAAATATATATATATATATATATTCATATATATA
>NC_069006.1:20077162-20081922 GCF_001194135.2 Octopus bimaculoides
TATATATATATTCATATCTATATATATATATATATATATATATTCATATCTATATATATATATATATATATATATATTCATATATATATATATTCATATATATATATATATTCATATCTATCTATATATATATATATATATATATATTCATATATATGTGTGTGTGTGTGTGTGTCTGCACACTCACAAATCTGTTGGTGTCGCCCACTTGTGAGTGCATGAGGATGTCATTACTCCTCAGCCATGTTTGCTAGATTTGCTGTTTAATGTCCAATAGGTCGTAGTATCCATTCTAAACAGCCGTTTCATTCCGTTGTTTCAGTTTGGTAAAGCCAGACTTTGAAATTGTTTGATCCTGTTTCCCAAATAGAGATTTCAGTGAAATGGGCACAGCAACAGAGATGGTTTTATGCATTAATTAGTTCTGGCTAGTCTGTCATAGCATGTCTTGTTAGTTACATATAAAAATACCCATAGTCATCTCATATATACACATGCTCTCATATACACATGCTCACACACAACCATATACATACACACACGTGTTTATATAGCTTGATGTATAGATATCTGTGTGAAGGTGTATGTATGTATTTATGTATGATTGATGTATGTATATACTTGTATACACGTGTGTATATGTTATATAGATATTTATATATATTTATATATAAATATATACATATTTTATATATGCATGTACACACACATACAAATATATGTGATATATATATATATACATATGTAAATATATACATATATATGGAGAGAGAAAACTAATGGTTAGATATCAATCTCTCCACCCTGAAGATGGAGGCCAGAATTATAATAATGTTTATATGCATCAAATATTAGTTGCATATTCTTGACATTGTGCAAACTCCATCTGCCAACATCATTATGTAATTCTGAGTCCTCAGAAACAGCTGTTGGACCTGTAATACCATACCTTCTCTCTCTGTATATGTATATTTATATACATACACTTTGCCTAGTGTATCTATATATGCACAAGCTTGCACACACATACACACACACACATATACATATTTGTCAGTGAATAGTGCCAACCTTGCCTTTTTAAATTCTTTCCTAAATAATGGTTTGTAAATTAGTCTTGTTTTATTCATGTGATTGTGTAAAGTCTTTTAAACTGCTACACTGGAATACCTCATCTTAACTCAGGCTTCTTAAAATATTTTACATATGTGCTAATTTTATTTTTCATATTGTTAGCTTGATATTTTATTTAATATTTGGAAGCAATTCCTTGCTTGCTGACACAGAAGAAAGAAAATCTGAAAAAATTTACTGGAAAATTTTGACATTTTACATAAAAATATCTCATTCTCTGTTTCGATTTTTGAATGTATGTATGTGTGTATATATCTTCATTCTTATCATGCATCTAGTGATGTTTACCAGTTTCCTTTCTCTTTTTATATTTTAGTCAGTCTGTGAGTTGAGTTTACTTCCACAACCATCTTCATCAACCATTTTCCTGTCATTTTAGTTTTTAACTCATTTCATTTAATTTAACTTTGTTTTTAAGTCTTGTTTTTAGAAGCGCAAGTCATTTGTAGATATTCTTCTCTTGTTAAGATTGTTTTTAATTTAATTTAACTTTTTGTGTCTTGTTTTTAGAAGCACAAGTCATAGCTAGGCATTCTTCCACTGTTGGAATTTTCTCTAGCAGACAAAGATTTTATTTGCGCAGGTTGTCCATGTTCTCGATTTCTAATGTATCAAATTGCCAGAAATAATTGTAGAATTGTAGGTGGTAACTATTTTAGGAATTCTCTTCAAAATAAAACTTCTGTTCTTCTCCTCAGCTTTGGTTTTACATGCCAAATATCAGTAATTAAAACAAAACCTATTTAAATACCAGTTGCCCAGTAGTCTTATAACACATACATACATGTATACACATATGTATATATATTTATGTACACGCACATGCACATATATTTGTGCATATGAATGCAAACATACATTATATTATTTTATTTGACTGAGAACTTCAGAATATAAATTTCAGAATATTAAAAAAAATGTGATTCCATTTCACTTGGAAGTTTTTCTGTATGAGTAGTTTGAAATTCAACTGTTACTTTTCAAATAACAGTAGAGATACTGATGAAAAAGATGATGATCATGATGATGATGATAATAATAATAATAATAATAGTAATGATAGTGATAGTAATAAGAATAATGATAGCTGTAGAAGTGATGTAAGTTTGACTTGTTTTAAGAATCAAGTGGACTTCAGTGTTTTTGATGATGTGGCATTTTATGAGAAACCATTAAATATAGTTATTAAGCTAACCACATAACAACAGTGATATCTGTGCAATTTATTGCATGTTTTCCTGAGGGAATATCGATATTTCCCTGATGTGTATATTTCTCAAAATCTGGTAAAATTCGTTGCCTATCCTAAATTCTAACTGCAGTTCCATTTTTTAACATGGAGAATATAATGCCATTAGTCAACCACAATATATATTGAATATTTTTTAGGTAGATTAAAAAATAGGTATCTGATATTAAGTAACATAAGTAGCTTTTAATTACTGAACAAACTAATTACTGCACTCTCCAGACGGGTCTAATTGCTTCTATATCTTTGATAAACTGATATTTCTTTCATTTTATATTTCAATACTTTATGCAAACTGGCTTGTTTTGGAGAGTTCTTTTTTTTTTCTGTTTTTGATTTTTAATGATAATTTATAAATGTATAAATGAATAGAAAACTTCTATACTTTTTGTTGATAAACTTGCTCTTTTGTTGTATTGTATAGTATTATTTATTGTTGGTTACATCTGTTTATATATCTTTGATTGACTAACTACCAATGTCTCAGCATTGTTGTTTGGTGGAAGCACTCAGTAAATTAACTATTTCCAAACAAGTATCTTGTGTCAAAAAAATTCTGTCCTCAACTAGTCCAATTGAAGCAATATTGATAGATTTTGGGTTTTTTTGTGTCCAATTTGTAATTATTAATTATCTTTTAAATCTACTTGCTTGACCACTAACTGCTAATTTACACAACAACTATCAGTGGTGTTACTACTGTATCTGTCTGTCTGTCTGTCTCTCTCTCTATTTGTGTGTGTTTGCATAAAAGTGTCTGTGTGAGTGTGTATGTGTCCATCTACTATCAGAGGTGTTAACTCACTATGTCTGTGTGTATATATATATATATGTCCATTTCTCATACTTAACTCTCAGGATCTTGTTCTTGTGTATTAACAAAATTACTCAGGGCGGTAGATCAACTACCTACTTTACTTTGCTAAAACAATCTAAAATCTAGCTTCCTTTAAGCAAATATGCATTATAAAAGCAGTTTCACAAATGTTCTTATTGGCTCCTGTTTCCAAGGACTTTTCATCTACATCCACCTGTTTGAAGAAAATTACAACTAAAAAAAAAAAACAAAAAAAAAAGGGCAAAAAAATCCCAATATTAAATCTTTGCTTACATTCATTCATATGTCTAGCATGCATGCACTCAATTCCCATTGACCATATTTACAAATACATTCTGGTTACAATCTATAAGGACTCTATTGTTTTGTGGAGTTTGTAAAATCACACTGTCAGGGTTTGTTCAGTGCCTTGGAAACTAGAAACCTTAAGTCTCTATTTTTTTGGTGTCAGGACAATGGAAAGCATTTTAAACTACTGTATTATTAAAAGTAAAATCCTTGCTCTTTTCAAATGGCACTGTTTTAGCCAAACTACCAACACCTAGCTTCCAATGACGTTTCTCTCTTTGTTTACTTTGGCTTAATTCATTCACTGGCCTATGATTATAACTGCAACTGTTTTTCTTCATTCCAAATTTCAACAAATTGCTTATTATTATTAATCTGTTTTGTCTCAGTTCTTCATTGGTTTTTTTTTGTTTTTTTTCTGGATAAGTGCAGTTGACAAACTTTATAAGTTTTGAGGTAACTAAATAGTTCTGTTTCTCTCCTGCTTTATTTTCTCATATGATTAAATCAAGTTCGGTTTTGAAAACTAATGGAGTAAATGGGGGAAAATTAATGGAATAATTTCTTTCAATCTTTTTCATATCTGTTCAATGTTAATGTTTAAAAAAGTAATAGAGATGACCAAGACACTTGAACACTGGAGTGGATTATTCACAGTATGTAGTTTAGTAATTCTATTATTTTCAGTTTAAATGTTATCTGGTTCATCTTAGCCTTAGGATTCACCTCAGGATTTCATCAAATATGTGCCAGAAATATATTCTGGGGTTGGGTCCCTGAAGTATGCAACTCCTTTCCAATATTTGGCATTTTGCCTTGTCAAAAGAAATCTTTAATATTTGTATGAGTTTATAAGGCGGTGAACTGGTAGAACTGTTAGCAGACCAGGCAAAATGCTTAGCAGTATTTTGTCCATCTGTACATTCTGAGTTCAAATTCTGCCCAGGTTGACTTTACCTTTCATCCTTTCGGGGTCGATAAAATAAGTACCAGTTGAGCACTGGAGTCAATGTAAATGACTTACCCACTCCCCAAAATTGCTGGCTTTGGACCAGAAATTTGAGACTATTTGTATGAATTTCTATATACTGTTTTTTTTTTCTTTAAATTTCTCCATTTATCCCAACATTAAAAAAATATATATATTTAATGTTCTTTTAATTTATTAAGTATTTATAATAACAAACATATAAAACTCCTTTTTCTTTCATTCTTTCTCTGCTATCTGAAGAGAGTTTTTGATTGATGCAC
>NC_069006.1:20082490-20084855 GCF_001194135.2 Octopus bimaculoides
AGTCTGTGACTTGGGTTTCCATTCTTAACTCCAGCCCCTTGTTTCCTTCATTTGCATCTCCCAATGCTTTTGAGAGGGTGCATAAACCATCTTGTATTTCTCCCTTTTTGCTAGAAATCTGAGGCATGTGCCTATCAAATAAATCATTATTATATTTTCAGCTCTGGAAAAAACCTTCATTTTAAGAATTGTTTCTCTGTTTCTAACATCAAAACAAAAAAAAAAAAAAGAAGCAGAAACTTTTCTTTAATCTTTTCTCTGTTATTTATTTTTTTTTTTTTTTCCGTTTCTTTTTTTCTCTATTTCATCTTGGAAATAATGTTTCTGTAGCAACTATAAGTTGTTTATTAATTGATATTAATATTACTAAAGCTATTGTTGAATTGCTTATGCAGAGAAATTTTTCTTTCTTTTCTTTTTTTTTGCGGTATAAATATACTCTTACTTTCTCTGTTTGGGCTGACAATTCCATTTCAATAGTTGATGTGAGATATGAGTATTAACCCTCCATTAAGTGGCCTGGATGTTGTTTGTATTATTAGTTTATTTCAAATTATATATAAAGCATAACAGAAAATTTTTTGATATCATTATATCCACCATTACACATGTTTCATTTGCTAATAGGAATTACAAAGTTTTACATGTTAGATAGACATGTAAGGGATTTCTCCATCCGAAGAATTTCCAATAGAAAATTCCTTACATGTCTCTCTAATGTGTAAAATTTTGTAATTCCTATTAGCAAATGAAACGTGTGTAATGGTGAATAAATAATACCAAAACATTTCATATTTTATTATATATATATATATATATATATATAATTATTATGGTTGTTTTTTGGGGTTGGTTTTTCTGAAAGACAATCTGCCATGTCATTATTAGCGAGACTGATTATTGTTTTTCATCAATGAGACTCAGCTTGAGAGAGAAAGATAGATGACAAGGAGGAATACAAACTAGATACTACTACTACTATTATAATTATTCTGATTATTATAATTAAGGCAGTGAGCTGGCAGAATCGTTAGCATGCCAGGTAAAATGCTTTGTGGCATTTTGTCTGCCCTTAGGTTCTGAGTTCAAATTCGGCTGAGGTCAACTTTGCCTTTCATCCTTTCAGGATCGATGAAATAAGTACTAGTTATGCACTGGGGTTGATGCAATCGACCTTCCCCCCCATTCCAAATTTCAGGCCTTGTACCTTTTGTAGAAAGTATTATTATTATTATTCTCATTATCATTAGCATTTCTTGTGTCTTTACATCCTGAGTTCAAATTCTGCTGAGGTCAAGTTTGCCTTTCATCCTTTCAAGGTTGGTTAAAAAAAAGTACCATTTGAATACTGAGGTTGATGTAATCTTCTAGTCCCTGCCCCACGATATTTCAGGCCTTGTGCCTATAGTATAAAGGAATGTTGTTATTAGTATGGCAAGCTGACAGAATTGCTCGCATGTCACACAAAATACTTAGTCACATTTCTTTTGGCACTCTACATTCTGAATTCAGATGCTGCCAAGGTTGACTTAGCCTTTCATCCTTTCAGGTTGATAAAATATGTACCAGTTTATCACTGAGGTCGTTGTAATCGACTAGCCTCCAACCCCCAAATTTCAGGCCTTGTGCACATATTACAAAGGATTGTTATTATCATTATCATTTAAGGCGGCAAGATCGCAATATTGTTAGCACGCCAGGCAAGATGCTTAGCAGCATTTCGTCTGTCTTTATGTTCTGAGTTTGAATTCCACCAAAGTCAACTTTGCCTTTCATCCTTTTTGGGGTCGATGAAATTAGTACCAGTTGAGCACTGGAATTGATGTAATTGACTTCCCCAACTCCCTTGAAATTGCTGGCCTTGTGCCAGATTTTGAAATCATTATTATTGTTATTATTATTATTATTATCTATATTTCAGTTGTTACTCTGAGTGCAATAGCTGAAGACCATACCTTTTTCTCATTCCTTTTCCTTCAGTTATTTAAGACAAAAGGATACAAATTCCTGCTAAATTTCAGTCCATCTATTTACTGATTATCCATATATATTGGCACATTATATTTACATTCCCAAAATTTGCTCTGCAATTAATTATCCAGTGTATGAGGTATTAAAAATAAAAACACACACACACACAACAAAAAAAAAAAGACAAAGCATAAAACAAACAATTGGAATACTTTAAGAAAATATATGCATATATATCATCATCATCATCATCGTTTAACGTCCGCTTTCCATGCTAGCATGGGTTGGACGATTTGACTGAGGACTGGTGAAACCGGATGGGAACACCAGGCTCCAGTCTGATTTGGCAGAGTTTCTACAGCTGGATGCCCTTCCTAACGCCAACCACTCATAT
>NC_069006.1:20087261-20092450 GCF_001194135.2 Octopus bimaculoides
CAAAGTATTAAAATTCTCTTTGACGTTTTATTTATTTGGCTGGAGTTACTTAACCAAACACTCAAATGTTTCTGTCTTGAATCTAACAAAGAAGATCTGCTTTCTAATCTCTCTCTCTCTCTCTTTATCTATCTATCTATATATATATATATATATATATATAAACAACTATCTGTTTTATTTATCTGTCTGGTTATCTACCTACCCATCAATCGATCCATCCATCTATCTACCTACCTTAATTGTAATTATTTTCTGTTGCTTTGATAACAACCTGAAGCTCTTACCTTCTAACTCAAAGTGACAAGACTCTAGAAATTGTAAGATCAATCAACTCTTTCAGGCTTTGTTTCATTTTGCTTTTTACTTAATCAATCTATAAATGCAAAGTTATCATTATTAGACTATTTAGGAAAAAATTAGGATAAAAATCAGAATTTTTATCACCTGTTTTCTAGTGCAAATTCTTTGACTATTAAAAGCTGGCATACTGATTTGAAAACAATGATGTATTCTTGAAGAAACTCTGCCAACAAAGCTTCTATTGCTACTATGATTCCTAACTATTTTCATGGAGATTTCATTGGATGGTTAACTTGATACATTCTCACTATCTTAAGCTAATTGTCATCATCAGAGTATAGTGTGTAGCTATGTGAAAGTCTTCCTGGACTG
The DNA here is from genome assembly GCF_001194135.2 of Octopus bimaculoides. Lineage (NCBI taxonomy): Eukaryota > Metazoa > Mollusca > Cephalopoda > Octopoda > Octopodidae > Octopus > Octopus bimaculoides. The sequence continues at coordinate 20,087,937 of NC_069006.1, forward strand.
TCATCATCATCTACGTATGAAATCTATTTCAGTGTAAACAATACCTATGGAAGAGACTTTGAAGAGATTAACGATGCTACCTAAACTGTTAATTGTAATGGTTTAGCGCTTTGCCATTCAGATTACTCTGTTCAAATATATTGCTTATTTATTCCTATTGCTTCGAATTAGTCATGCATTACCTTGTAGCTTTGAGATTTTAATGATGTGACTGCTTATTTTTAGAGTAACATTGTAGGGTAGGCGTGAGAGGTCGGATCTGGTTGGTTTGAACATAAGACAGATAGAATATTTGGGCTGGATATGATCATTTTAACTGCTAAAGGCTTAAAGAAAAAGGATACATAGCATAGTGTAATCCTAGGAAGTTGTCAAATGACTGGATGGTCAAGGTTTAAAAAGTGAGGCCGACAAATTGTGTTCTCTAGGAAATATAATGCTTCTTGATTCACATTGTTTTGAGTTAATCATGCATTATGTCATAGTTTTGAGATTCCAATGATGTGGTTGTTTATTTTTAGAATGACATTGTAGAGTATGTATGAGAGGCCAGATCTGGCCAGTTTGAGCATAAGACAGGTACAATATGCAGGGTGACTATGGCTGGTTTGAACATAAACCAGGTAGAATATATGGGCCGGATATGGCCACTTTAAATGTGAAAGGGTTGAGGGTTAAGACCTCTATATCAAAGGTGACTGATTTTATTTTTTATTCAAATTTTTATCTGTAGAAGACATTTTTGTTTTTGTCTCAAATTAACTTACAGTGTGGTTTTTAAGTTGTTGTTTTTTTCTTCTTAGTATTTTAAATGGTTATGGAGTTATTTAAGCTTTGAAACTAGCTACTGACCACAATTCACTTAAAGCTTTTTAACAATGAATTTTAATGACGGAAGTTCAAGTGAAACAAGTTATTTTTGTATTGTAAGATATTCGAAAAACTAACTTATCAAAATATTTTAACGAAAATGTATATCTTCTGAATGCTTTTCTTCCTTTATCATAAATGTTATGATTCAGGAGGTTAACATTGTTCAAACCCCAATACCAGCTTGGGTTAAAGTGTAATAACAATACCTTTACTGACAATTTGCTGTTCTGTCGGTGAAGTTTAAACAGATATTGTTCATTTGTTTGTTTTTGAAACAATCATTAAATATACTCTATATTTTTAAACGTGGAAAATATTATTTTCTTACTTTAATCCTTAAATTATCGACATAGAATGGACAGACATGTACATGATTGGTGCTTAGACAGACAAACTGTAGTTACACATAACATTAAAATGCTCATTCTGGGATCAGAATTGGTGTAGCCTTAGTCAGATGATAATCGACTGCGGTCCAGTATTGATCTATATACTTACATCTAATACCATAATAAATACCAATTTCAGGAAGTATATTTTCATAAAGAATGGTGGCAATGCAATCTACAATAGCCTTTGGCTCATGTCAAAATATTTTAATCCAGGAAAATATTTTTATATGTTTTATAAAATTTCTCTACATGCAAGGCTGATAAATTTATATTCAAACAACCTTTTTTTTCCCCCAACTTTTATAGATTATCGAATCAGAACTTCTTTTTTTTTTTTTTTTACTTAACCCTTTAGCATTCAGTTTATTGTCTCAAATGTAATGCTTATATTTATTCACATTGTTTTGAATTAATTATGCTTTATCTTATAGCTTTGAGATCTCAATGACGTGATTGCTTATTTTTAGAACAACATTGTAAGGAAAGAGTGACAGGCCAGATCTGGCTGGTTTGAACATAAAACAGGTAGAATATATGGGCCAGATATGGCCAGTTTAAATTCTAAAGGGTTAAACTTTTAGTGATAAGATTTCATTCTTTTATTAAAGTTTAAATAGTTAAATAAAATAGGATTGGCTTCATTAGTAAAACTAATCAAATACAACTGCTTCGGGTAATTAACCGTTTACTATTATTTAGTAATGGACTTAGGAAGGTGAATGAGAGAAGTGAGTATGGTCATACAATGTATGTCATTCTCCCATTAGCTGCCTTTGTTATATCATTTCATTATTCATCTGTAGAGAACAAATTGTATTGATATACTTTAAATAAACTTCAAATAGCCAGACTAGTCAGCTGTAGTGCAAAAATTTATAGGAACACAAATCTATAATAATGAACCTTTAATGTTTATCATAGATGGCACTTTACCTTTTGTCTTTCTTTGTGTCGCTCTCCTGTTTTTAGCGAATCTCTTTGCTAGACCCTTCTCCCTTCATGTAAGAAAGCAGACTTTCTGAAGTAGATATGAAAATATTTTCACACACACACACACATACACACACAAAAGTTAAATATAAAGTTTTGGTTTCATTTATTTTCACCCTGTTGAAGATCCTATTCTCTACTGTTGAGCCAAATGTTTTGTTAATTTCAGCTGTCTACCTCTTTCTGAAAGATCAATTAATCTTGTCAAATACCTTGTCATTAGTGCTACCAATGAGAGCCACCAAAAGGGAAAACATTTTCTTCTCTTCTTCATTTTTGGATTTAAAAAAAAAAAAAAATATTGCGGGAGTATATAATTTTTTTTCTTTTTCTTTTCTTTTTTTTCCCTCCTTTTACAAATTTTTTGCAACATTTTCACAGCATTCATTTGTTTTTGATGCACTTTGTTGTAACACAAGACACAAACTAATCTAATAATACCATTTATAGATTACCAAATAAACGTTTTACTCTTATCGTTAGATGAATGCGCAGGGAAATTCTACAAATTCTTCAATATTATTCTTGAAAAAAAAATAATAATAAAGAAAACCACAAATGAGAAAGAAAACAGTTCTATTCAGAAATTATTGCTACCTATTGGATTTCTTGGTTACAAATTATCTCAGTCAGATCATTTCACTGATCTATATTATAAGTTTGACTATTTCATCAATAGTCACACATCATTTTTCTATTTGTCTGTGAGACCACATTATTTATTAGACAAAGAGAAATTACTCTACTTATATGTACTGGTGTCTTCAATCAGTGTACAGTTGTAATAAGATGTTATTTTCGGTCAAAAGTCTAATTCTAGAACAATCAAATTTACAGTTACACTTTATATTATCCTCAAACTGAAATGGTAAAACTAATGAGTAAAGGAATGATTTGAACATGTGACTTTTGGATAAGCAGTTTGTCATGCTATCTGCTTCTCTCAGTTAACTACATGATATCTGATTCTCTCAGTTAACTACATGATATCTGCTTCTCTCAGTTAACTACATGATATCTGCTTCTCTCAGAGATGTGAATTTAACCCTTTAGCATTCAGATTACTCTTAAATCTAATGCATATTCATTTACACTGTTTTGAATTAATCGTACATTATCTCGTTGCTTTGAGACTTCAGTGATGTGATTGTTTATTTTTAGAGTGACTTTGTAAGATAGGTATGAGAGATCTGATCTGGTCGATTTGAACATAATAAAAAGGAGGTAGAATATTTAGGCCTGCAAGGGCCAGTTTAAATGCTAAAGGGTGAAACACCAATTAAATTAACTATATTTCAAATGGACACAGTTTTAAAAATCATCTTTACCTGTAAGTATAGGAGTTCTATTAACTATTTCTATATTTTGCTAAATTCACCTCAGTAGTATTTATATACAAAAAAAATATACATCAATTGACAATTCTCAGCTCCAGATTTCTACTTTTTTTTCACCTCAAGGCAGTGCTCTAGCATGGCCGCAGTCTAATGACTGAAACAAGTAAAAAAGATAAACGATAACCACTGATAAGAACTAATATGTTGGTTATTAATCAGTCATTTCTATTGTTATCACATTTGTTCAAACAGAAAGACTTTATTCAGTACCTGACTCTGACCATAACAGCATATTCCTTGACAACTCAGCTACATGAGTTCAAAATAAATCTTCGAGTTAAATAGGTTTGGAGTAGTTCTTTCAAATTCAAGATTTCAACTTTTATTTTTAACACTAACCTTCTAGAAAACTTGGTTATTATATATGTAACTGTAAAATGAGGGAAATCATTCCAATAAGTGTGTGTGTATGTGTATATATATATATATATATATATATATTACCTGTGAGAAGTGTTTCAGGATTGTTGAGTGGTGGGGCAGATTTATTATTTACTAGAAGTGTAAAGAGAGAGTATATTCTATAAATTGTATCATTTTTATCTATTCACATCATCCCTTCCCATAAGATTTTCTTTTTCTTGTATTACTTTACTCTATTTTTTGTTTTTGCTTTTTGCTCATTCTTAATTTTTGTTCTATCAAAACTTTCAATTCCTTGTGGCATTTCTGTACAGCACTAAAAAAAAAAAAAAAAAAGGAAAAGTTAAAGAAAGGTTTATATGAATGGGATTTACCTCAGATTGCCAAAAGCAATGAAAAATGCTTCATTTTTGTACTCATTGCTTCATTAAACTCCACCCCACCCCCTTCCAGCCCCAGCCCTTACTCTTTGTGTCATTGATATGTTTTTGTTGACAGT
>NC_069006.1:20093650-20099229 GCF_001194135.2 Octopus bimaculoides
GGAAACCTTTGAGAAAGATATTCAAATCATTTGAAACAGTTTTCCTTATGTTTCATCTGATTGGGTTTTTTCTTTTTTGTTTTTTTTTTCTGAAATAGGTGGAGGAAGTGGTACCCCCTCCCCCCCTTTTTTTTCACCCCCCTCAATCAACCAATGTTTAAACCTGAATGGAATATTGAACTAAGAGAAAATTCAGCAGAGAATTTTCAATGATTTCAGTCAAGTTATAAGTATTTCGCATCTGTGTTTGTTTTCATTGAAATATTTTTTCTATTCTGTGAGTATTAATTTGATATTGTTGGTTAAGTGAGCTGACCTTGTTGTCTAATGGAAACACTGTTCTATGACTCTGTCTATAGTTCCAAGCTAGTCTCCACTAGCTGCCTAGATATTTTTGTCAGTGTTCTTGTGCAACTAATGATGTGCCACATATGTAACTACTGTTCTACCCATCTAAGTATATTGTAAATGTTGTGTGCTGTGCCTGGCTGTATGTATGTCTGCGTGTGTTTGTGTGCATGTATGCGCGCATGTACGAATGTATATTTTGGAACACTGCTGTCTGTCAAGCAGAGTGAAGTAATCAACATTAGTGCTGCTCTAAACATTATCCCTAACTAAGCAGTATCTGGTTTGATCACAAGCTCAAGTATGAGTAGCATACAACACTTTGTAGCATTATTTATATGGTAGGTCAAATGGACCAAAATACACAGAAGCAGGATCACTTATTAGGTCCCACTTTATATTGAACTGCTGGAATAATGCCAAAGATAAAATATGTTGAAGATTATCTGTGTTCTTATTGTTTGATTATTTACCTTTTGTTGTTACCATATTTCATCACTTGAAATATACTGTTTCTTTTTCAGTAAATTAAAAAAAAAAAAATGAAGAATACAGTAAAATAACTGCATCATTATTAAGCTGTTGTTAAAGACAGCAAGCTGGCAGAACTGTTGGCACACCGGGCAAAATGCTTAGCAGCATTTTGTCCATCTTTACATTCTGAGTTCAAACTTCACTGAGGTCAACTTTACTTTTCATCCTTTCGGGGTCAATGAAATAAGTACCAGTGGAACATTGGGATTGACAAACGAAATGAGAAAAACATTGCAGCTGTGAGGGGGAAATCGTCAAATCACCATCCGTGAGTTATCAGAGGATGTGCAGATTAGTTACAGTTATGTTCAGTCCATTAGCACTGAAGTTTTGGATATGAAATGTTTGTCCGCCCAAACAGTTTTCAGCTGACTAAAAAGACACTTGGATTTCAGTTGCACAAGATCTCCTTGATTGTGTTGAGAACAATGAAACCCTTTTGAAAACTTTGTGTCGGCCTCTGAGCAGGTATTGCCAAGCTTTTGGCAAAATTTGATGCAAATTCTCTGCTCAAAATTCTCTGTCATGGTCAATGCAACAATCACACGTTACACACCTTCCTTCCAAGCACTGCTGTAAATAGCAGAAGTGAGCTAGAATGTTAAAACTTTGTGCACATTCACAGCAGAGTTCTTCCCATTGCTTTTAATTATTCATGGTGGTGCATATGGCGGTTATGTGAAATTTGGAAAATGTATGTTAAATGATGATGATGATGATGACAAAAGGAAGAGACGGGAATGTTGAGATATTAGCGGTACTCCATCGGTTACGACAACGAAGGTTCTAGTTGATCCAATCAATGGTACAGCCTGCTCATGAAATTAACGTGCAAGTGGCTGAGCACACCACAGACACGTGTGCCCTTAGCATAGTTCTCAGGGAGATTCAGCGTCACACAGAATGTGACAAGGTTGGCCGTTTGAAATACAGATACTACTCACTTTTGCCAGTTGAATGGACCGCAGTAACAAGAGATAAAGTTTCTTGCTCAAGGATATAGAGCATTGCCAGAAAATGAACTCACAATCTTATGATCATGAAGCAAACACCTTAACCAATAAGCCACGCATCTTCATGACATTAGGAACTCTTCTTGTAATTTTAATGTTTTCCTGATTAAGATTGTTGTTATCAGTGATTGGCAGTCTTTCCTCTATGTGTCAACCCTCCAATCCTTTAATTATAGTCTTTGTAGTCAACTGAAGTGGATCAGGATTGTCATATCTCCTTTTCATCTTGCAACATAAGTTTCTCACTAGCCAAACGTTTTCTATGGGGCCTTAGCAACTCAGCCATATCATCTTTTTTTTTACTTCTTCAAACTCTATATCAATGATTCCCAATATGGGGCATACACCTCATCAATGGACCTGAGATCCCAAATTTCTGGGGGTTTTTTTTTTAGTGAGGCATGGAATTGTAAAAGTCTTTTTATTTCACAAACATATTACACCTATACTCAGCCAAACCAAGCCGATCCCTCCAGCCAAGCATACTGTGTGAAGATTATTTGCTACAGTATAGTGCTATTCTAATGTCTTAGTGTGGATAAGAGATTTAAAATTACAAAACCTGACAACTTATGGCTGAAGCTAACAAAATTATCTCCTTGAATCAAAGAATTCTGCTGTAGTCGTCAGGCACAAGGTTCTCATTAAAATGATTCCCTTTTTTTTTCTTAGTCAATACGTTTTTGTACTTAGTACTAAACAAAAGAGGTACTGGTAGATTTTTTTTTGTATTAGATAATTGTGATAAAATAAAAAATTAAAGTTGTTTTTTACCCATCTACCAGTGGGACATAAATTTTTCTGAAAAGTTATAGTGGAGCCTGGGGGGGGAAATAGGTTGGGAAACACTGCTCTATATCATTTGCCAGTGTCATAAATACTTTGTGGAACTTGTTGGAGACTATCTGCTGGTGGAAAACCTGAAAATCTGATATGTCATAAATAAAATCTGGGGTCTATATGTTTTACCAAATAACCTTCATAACTGAGGGTTTCAGTTCATCTCATATTTCAGCTATGTTATCCATCACAGCCATCATAATGTCGAGTTTTCTTTCATAGTCTCTACCTGTATATTTATCATTCCATCAATTTCATGAGTTGTTTCAAAAATATTTTTTCTTGGATAAGAAGTTAGCTACCACACTTTTAGCCATTAATTAAAACAAAAAAAATCTGGATTGTTAGGTAAATATATATCACTCTCACATTATGTTAAAGCTCATTTCAATTCATTGAATGACATGGTCTTTTTTCATAAAGGATCAATGCTTTATTGGAAATAGTATGTTTTTACACCATATATCTCTACAGCAGGACAAAAAAAAATTGTTAACTAGTCTTGGAGAAAGCTCATAGACATTCAGATCTTATTTGAATCCCAAATCACAGGTAGATTAAAATTAGCATGGCTCATGAAACACCTTTAGAAGTTCAAACTGATACATAAGTAGCAGTTTTAATTTCATATCTTCAGCAACATTTCCTCCTACAAGAAGTACTGGATGGTTTTTATAGGTTTTAAAACCTGATGTTGATTGTTCATCGCTAGAAATACAAGTCCTGGTAAGTATGTGCTACTAAAAAATCACAGTTTTTTTCACACTGTACACTTTGTCTGGCATGGAGTTGTGTCAGAACAAAAATGTTCCTCAGGACAATAAGTAGCAGCCTTTGAGAGTTCCAGCAGTTATTTTAACCCTTTAGCATTTAAACCGGCCATATCAATCCCAGATATGCTACTTGTTTTATGTTCTAATTAGCCAGAAAGAGAAAGCATTACATTTGACAAAATAATCTGAATGCTAAAGAGTTAGTGTTCTGTAAAATAAAGCACCTTTGAAACTTTTCAACCAAATCTACCCAGAGTAGAGAGGACATGTCATTGATGAAATTACAAATGGTTACAAAAGGATTTTGACAAACCTGGCTGATTGATTGATTGACCAGACAATGAATCATACAATTGAGAAGTGGTTCTCAACCTGTTTTTTTTCATCTATGGACCCCTTTGATTTCTATTCTTTTCTGGGGGACCCCCCTAGCCCTTTGATGTTTAGAAACTAATTTTATAGATACTTCTTTCAAAATTCCTATTTTGCTTTTTACACATCAACTTATGTTGGTTGATCTATGTAAAATGTTAGAAAAAATAAACCTAGCTGTTTCTTGTAAAGAATACATCTAAAGCAGAATCTTTTCATGGACCTTTAATTTACTACTGTGAGTTCCCAATTTATTATTTTGCTTGAGTGAACCCTGAATCTTAATATGGACCACGGTTGAGAACCACTGGGCTAGATGATTAACCAATTGACTAATGATAATTAAAGTGAAATAAAATCAGTGCCTGTGTTTATTATTGGCATAATGACCTTCCCAAGGTACAGCAAAATATGTTCCAACACACAAGTACACATCAGGAATCTTGCGAACCATGTATAAAAAAAAATCGTTGGTCAAATAAAGACAAAAATATATTTAAATTGAATGGTTAAGTTGTAAGTAACAGAAAAAAAGGAGATGGGAAAATGACAAGAGGGGCAGACAGATGTATTAAAATGATGCATTTAATACTCATTACCTTTTGTTTCAGTCAATGGCTGAAGCCATACTGGAGCACCGCCTTGAAAATTTTTTCTACATGGAGTAAATAAAATCATAACATAAACAATTAAATATAAGAAATAATAATTTCTTAAAGTATGTGTTAATCCCCATGTACCCAGACTTTGTGGACACACTGTGTGTGTGTATATATATATATATATATATATATATATATGACGGGCTCTGAGTACCCGTCTACCAAATCCACTCACATAGCTTTGGTCTGCCCGAGGCTATAGTAGAAAACACTTGGACATGATGCCACATAGTTGGACTGAACCTATAACCAAGTGGTTGAGAAGATACCACATAGCTACGCCTGCGCTTATGTTTGAATAAAGTATTTGAACAATTCGTAAAAGAAAGTGCGTGAGCTAAATTCAAAATAGTAAAAATTAAGATATTGTTAAGCCTCTTCTAAGTCGTCGCCAGTTAAATAAACCTATGGCAAAAAGCATTTCAATTACAACTGCTAGGTATATCTAGGACTAAATTATATATTTTGTCATTTCTTCCGAAGACGCTAAAGTGACTTTTAAAGCAACGGCACTATTGCTGGCAGATCGAACAAGCAACGGGTACCTCGTTGACTCGTTTCAGTGGCGAAGCGTGCAGGCCGTACGTATATACGTACTTCGGTCTAATAAAATCGCCCAAACAGTAAAAAGTCATTCTCTTCTGGTGCCGAGTTCGAGTTCAGCGCGAGGTAAGTCGTGCAATTGACTGAGTTATCTCCCCTGTCTCTTCGTCATTCGGTCAACATGGCTAGTCAGTTAATACGTGAGGGTAAAATCTCTCTCTTATATTTTCTGATTGGAGCCGGTATTTGCTGTGTTCCATCTATATCATGGAACAAATCAATGCAATACGTTTGGTTAGACTCTTGGAAGTATCTACTCGGAATTTACACAATAGTATTTCACACTATTGTCAGCTTAGTTTATATTTCGGATAATAGAATGTACCAGGTGAGTGGTCTTCTCTATAATAATTCTATTGAACTCCGTTCCTACGAAAAGCGCACATATACATACATACGTGTATATATCTATATCTATCTATCTATCTATCTAT
>NC_069006.1:20099696-20100718 GCF_001194135.2 Octopus bimaculoides
TATATATATATATATATATATATATATATATGTATATTTATATTTATATATATGTATATTTATTTTGATTCCTGCCCCGCCCCCCACTTCTACTCATTTTCATTCCAAGACACATCGTTATCATTCCACTTGGCTGTTTTATTGATTAGAAATATTTCCCCCCAAAGATTCAATGTGATATCTGCAGACATTGTCAGGTTGTGTTGTATAATAGACATAGCTAAGGTACAATGACCTGCATTAAATTGCAGTGTCGTTCATTATATATTAAGTGCTATCTTTACACTTATGTATCTTATATTTTATAAATGGAGCGTAATTAAACGTAATCCTGTGTATATAGATATGTATATATAATTTGCTTACATACACAAATATATTTTATGCGCGTGTCTGGTTGTCTGTGTGTGTATGTGTATGTTCCTGTGTTTATTTTCATCTTCTTCTGTAATCTTTCTTGGAATTCCATTTCGGATGCATCTGTACTATTTATATGAATGAATATTAAATCGATCTCAGTAACTTGACTGCTGATATTATTATATTTTAACCGATCGCAGAAAATGTAAGCATAAAACCGACCTCGGCAGGATTTAAATATTGAGAAATTAAAGGGACGCAACAAAAAACACTGCAAAAGGCAGTTTGTCCGACGCTCTAACAATTATTTATCTTTCATCTCTTATCGGTTTCAGCCTGAGATTAAGGTCACTCTGGGGCACTGTCTTTTTTTTTTTTTTTTTTAAATTGTATTTTTTTATTATTTGCTTTGCAAGATTCTTGATGTGAAGTCGTGTGTTGAAACAGATTTCGTTGCATAATGGTCATCTCGAGATACCAGATATTACAAAAATAAACAAATTAAAATTATAGTGGCTTAAACAACAATTTGCGTAAAATTTAATTAACCAGAAGGGACGATTTTACATTATGTAACAAAAACCCGTTGAGGAGTGAACGTTGACTTTATGAATCAAAAATGCAAACCTTTCGATTTGTTTGTTGTTGAAGCAAGCACCTAA
>NC_069006.1:20101095-20109416 GCF_001194135.2 Octopus bimaculoides
CAATATGTATATCTGCGCGCCTACCATTCTTTGTTTCACATTAAATCCCGATATAATCGGAATCTATTCCATCTGAATATTTGTAGGAAATTTCATTAAAAAATATCCATTCTTCTGAAAGTTATAAGAAAACAAAAGTTGGGACATGGGGGCGCACCTGTATACCGCAAATTGGCACATTTCCTTCGATTCTGTGTCCATGCATAGTGTTTCTCTGAAATTTTGCAGAGTAAGGTTTTCGAGGGTACAGATTATAATTTGGTTGCCTAGGAAATTCGTCAGAGCGTCCGACAAAATGCTTCGCGGTATTTGTTCTGGCTCTGAGCTCGAATCCCAACGTGGTCGACTTTGCCTTTCGTCTTCTCGGGGGCTGATGAAAAAAAAAAAAAATTACCAGTTTAGCACTGGAATCGATGTAATCGACTTCCTCTCCCTTCAAAATTGCTGGCCTTGTGCCAAAATTAGAATTATTAAGATTTTTTGCTGGGTGGGGGTTTCAGACTATTCTCGCTTGCGCTCGCATTTCTTCCTCATAAACTCTCTTTACGATGCACATTTTAAAGAGACATTTTGCAAAATTTCATTTTCTAGAGCGTAGATTACGTGATGCTTATGTTCCAAACATAAATCTAAGAAGAAAAAGGTGAAAAATGCTGAAGTAATTGAAATTGGTGGTAGCAAAGTCGATGGGGGAGATGGGAGAAAATGATCCGAAACTTCATCTACCTCTATTTCTTTTTCTAAATTTTATCAACTCAGATAATTCGCACAATCTAGGAACTCGGGTCAAACACTGGAGTTTAAAGATCAAGGTCCTTCCCCACCGTTCACCAGGGCGCATTTTTTTCTTCATTTTCGTTTCCTACGGAAAATCGGTTGCTATTTCTAGCAGGTCGAGATATCCTCATTGATTTGTGATAGTGTGGTTGAGAAGTTCGCTTCACTACTACGTGGTTTTATGTTCGATCTCACTAATAGGTACCGTGGGCAAATGCTTCCTACCATAGCTTCGTGTTGACTAAAGCTTCGTAAGTGGAATTTGGTTGACGATAACTGCTGAATGGAAGTACCCACCTCCTCTGTGAGGGACCATTCCAGTTCTTGGATGGTGGACCTAATTAATCACTTGGCTTAATATCACCACACTGGCCCCTGTGGTACCATTAGCAGAGTTTAATTTATCGTAAACATCCGGGCCCCTGTCTCCGACCGGAAAACAACTTCCTTTCCTCTTCTCTTTCTCCCAATTGGCTTGGAAAACCTTGAAAGGGTCAAAGGCGTTGCCTTTCATTTTGTAAGTCAGGCACGGGCAACCTTTTTCGAGAAGCAGACCACACGTGACACGGCTTACCATTAAGCTGGCTGCATTTACTAAAAAACACTTCAATATAATCTTTCATTAGGCGTGTCCTTCAAAAAGCCCCACGGGATGCAATTTTCCTATGACTGCTCGAGCACCAACAATTTGACCTCTTTGAAAGTCCGATAGATCTGTCTGGTAGTGTGTTAACCACTCGACCAGACCAACTTTTCTATCTGAATTAAATAACTATGGCTACAAAATTAGCATGGTTGTCAGGCCATAGCTTTTGTAAATATCTTATTAGTTTCCACAAGCATTCTCAGACAGTACTGCATAACAACGGTCCCATTGATTTATTTTAATTGTTTTCGACTGTGTATTTGCAGAATCGTTAGAACTCGGGGCACATTGCCCTGCGGTACTTAGTTACGGCCCTACTACGCTCTGATTTCAAGTCGCGCCGAGGTTAGCTTAGTTTTTGCCTTTCATCGTTTCGGTGGGAGGTGGGGGGTGGGGTCTTAAAGTAAAGTAAAGTAAAAGCAGTCTTTCGGTAAAGGTCTAAGGCGTTGTGAGCGAGTGTGCGACATCGTGTTTCACCTACACGACTGAGTTACACACACACACACGCACAGACACACACACACACTCTCTCTCTCTCGACGTAATATACTAATACCGAAACATTGGCCAGTTAAGTAGTGGAAGCACGATCTCTACTCTAAAAATGCATCAAAGATGTGAATGGCAATGCAATAGTTTGTTTTGTTGTTTTAGCTGAAAGCAAATGGTGTGTGTGTTTTAATGCCGAAATGTGGAGTCAATCGTTTAGTGATTTTACAATCATCTAAGGGAGAGAGCGTTGTTTATATTAATAAAAGCTATTTGAAATTCAAAATCTAACTCGAGCAAACGAAGGATCGTGTATGTAATGACTCCACTTGCAAGACATAGCTGCCAAATTTTCCTCGTGTTACACTACGAACTTGAGAGCAACTCATCTAGTAGTATAGCTCTAGACATGTCTGAAAAAACGACGTGATGGCTATGGCTGGAGTGCCTTTGATCAGAAGACCCTCCACCTCACAGTGCAATAGTTCGTTAGATTTCTTTTTTTTTAGATCGATTGAAAGCTGTTTTATGTAAAAGCTTTTTTTATTTCATCTTTTACTTATTTTTGTTTTTAGAGTCTGGTACTTAATCTGTCGGTCATATTTGTCAAACCGCTAGGTTACGGGTGTCTAGGTTTTATCTTCGTACTTGTTTGTTAGCAGTTCGGCAAAGGAGACCAATAGTATAAGTATCACTTCTTGGACAAAATAAAAAATTAAAAGAAGTACTGGGGTCGATTCATTTGACTGAAACTGTTAGGCAATGCCTCAGCATGGCCTCAGTCTAGTGACTGAAACAGGTAAATGATAAAGATAAAAAATACACACACACACACTCTCACCTTAGTCTGTTATTATACTCTTCTCTTCTGCTCTACTCACATTCCCCCCCTCCCCCTTTCACTCACTCCACCTCTCTAAGTAAAGTATAACGGGCGAATGAACAAGCAGATTATTATATAAGATTGCTGTTGATGATGATGATGCCGGTGATGCCAACAAGATTTTACTGCCATTTTCTTCTCTCTGTTGCAGATTGCACTCAGATCCGGCTCGCTGGGCCTCTGTTTTGGCCTTGGCGTTTTACTTAGTATTGCCGACACGACGCTGGTGTATTTTGGTTGGTACGTAATGGTACTAAGCTTTTTCCATTGGTCTGAATATTTCATGACCGCTGTTACGAATCCTCGTAGTCTCTCCTTGGAATCTTTTCTTCTTGACCACAGCCGGGAATACAAACTGGCTGTGGTCAGTAGTTGGATAGAATATACTCTGGAGTGGCTTCTCTATCCAGGTAAGTTCTTTTACTCTTCAGGTTATTTTGCTGCATGTGGAGGCGCAATGGCCCAGTGGTTAGGGCAGCGGACTTGCGGTCATAGGATCGCGGTTTTGATTCCCAGACCGGGCGTTGTGAGTGTTTATTGGGCGAAAACACCTAAAGCTCCACAAGGCTCCGGCAGGGGATGGTGGTGAACCCTGCTGTATTCTTTCACCACAACTTTCTCTCACTCTTACTCCCTGTTTCTGTTGTGCCTGTAATGCAAAAGGGTCAGCCTTGTCACATTCTGTGTCACGCTGAATATCCCTGAGAACTACGTTAAGGGTACACGCGTCTGTGGAGTGCTCAGCCACTTGCACGTTAATTTCACGAGCAGGCTGTTCTGTTGATCGGATCAACTGGAACCCTCGACGTCCTAGGGGACGGAGTGCCAACAACAACAACTTTGCTGCATAATGCTTGTTTATTCTTTTCTTTGTTTCAGTCGTCTGTCTGCAGCCATGCTGGAGCACTGTCTCAAAGGGTTTTTAGTCGAACAAATTGACTCCAGAATTTTTTCGTTTTTTTTTTTAAAGCCTGGTACTTATTCTATTGGTCTCTTTTTGCTGAGCAACTAAGTTACAGAGACGTAAACACAGTTGGGAATGTGTATCATATGTGATGCATGGACACCAAGGTATGAATTAATACCATCGCCTCACCGAGGCAATGACTAGTGACTGAGACCTTTGGAAATATGCTGTGCTTGAGAAGACCCGGCAAGCAAAGTGAGACCATAACCTGTGGCCTATGCCAGGGGTGTAACCAACCCAGGCAGTGACCTGAATAATAATAATAATAATAATAATAATAATAATAATATCAAAAAATACCTTAGGAATGAGAACCCAGGTTCGAAATTTCCCCAAGACACCTGATGAAGGCTGGAGGATATATCAGCTGAAATGTTGTGTTAACAACAAACAAGATGAGGACAAATATCTGTCAAATGTAAATAATGTATATAAATTGTAATACTGAAATGAAGACCTAAAATATTAAGCCATGGTTAGTTCACATTACTCTGTAAAGAGTATAGGGCCTTGACCATTTCATGCCAGTGGACATGATCTTAGGTTACCTCCGCTAACATTATTGTAATTATTTCTTGTTACAGAGATGAAGCTGTTAAGGTGGTTTTGTTATGTTGGCCTAGTAATGGTAATCGGAGGTGAAATCCTCCGTAAGTGCAGTATGTACACAGCTCGCTCCAATTTTAACCATTACATCCAGTATATTAAGCAAGATGGACACACACTTGTCACTCGAGGAGTCTACTCGTTGTTTCGCCATCCAGCTTATGTTGGCTGGTTTTACTGGAGTATTGGAACGCAGGTAAGAATTAATCATTAATTACTCTGTGTGACGTGATTTTTGTACTTGGGTGGCAACTGTTATTTCCTATTTGCTGACCCCTAGAAGGTATGAAAAATGGTTAATATTTCCTTCAAACTTGTTCATGATCAGAGATGTGCATATTGTCAGCTACTAAGGGACATGCCTCAAGTGGTTATGGTCAAGCAACTGACAAGCAAATCTGTGGTATTGAGCAGAATATTTGCTATGACAATATTTCTGCTGCAGCAACTTATAGCTGAATCTGTATGAAATGTAAATAGAAAATAAGTCAGTTTGAAAACATTGATGTCCAGGTCAGAAAATCAAAGTTTGAAGAGAATAGCAGTCATTTCCTTTGATTTTGAGACAGAAGCAAATAGGAAGTAACACACACTGACCAAAGACAACAAGCAAATTTGTGGTATTGAGCAGAATAGTTGTATAACGATATTTCTGCTTCAGCAACTTGGCACTGAATATGTCCAAAATAGTCAGTTTGAAAACATTGACATTTAGGTCAGAAAAGCAAAATTTGATAGGAACTGTACTCATTTCCTTTGGTTTCTAGATAGAAGCATATATGAAATAATACTTATTGACCAAAGACAAAAAAAAAAAAAATTTTAATTTCCTCACCCAGTGTTATTCAAAACAAAAGCTCAGAGGTCTGTCCCAAGCTTTAGATTCATAACGCCAGTTTCTTGGATTCTTTGGCACAACTATTCTCCCTGTATGTAGATTTATGTTACGTTTTAGTTTCTAACTTTGTTAGTATTGAAACAGAAATTCTGAAATAATTCTGTTTATTTATATATTTATTTATTTATTTTGCTTTTCTATTTTTTTTTTAAGCTGATCTTATGCAACCCATTTTGTCTTGTCGGCTTCACAATTGTGTCCTGGCGTTTCTTTCAAGAACGGATACATGAAGAAGAGATTTATTTATTAAACTTCTTTGGGGAAGAATATTTCAACTACCAAAAGAAAGTTGGAACAGGTCTTCCGTTCATCAATGGTTACCGAAGAGAACTTTAGAAATTTGAACTGGAATTTCTCGTAAGTGAAATAAAGATAAAAATATGGAATTTTGAAATTGTAACACTTACAACAAATGGGCCAAAAAAAAAAAAAATTAACAAAACAAAACAAAACAAAAAAGGGGATGATTGCATCCAAATTTTTTTTTTTCTCCGGGTTAATTCGCGCAACTCAACTGACAACTGCTAATTCTTGGACCAAGCTGCTTATTTCAACTATTTTGCAATCTAAACTTGAAGAAGTATTCATGTGATGCTGTTAATCATGAAAAAGAAAACAAACTGTAATTACATTACAGTCCATAGTGGAATGGTTAGAATGGTACCTGGTAATTATTCTAACCATTTTTAAAAATTAATATTTTGGAAGTAGTCGATAGTTACAACTCTATGGTGTGTGTAGAACTGTAAGTTTTCTTCTTCAAGATTATTCTAGTGTAAATAATTAGCGATCTTTCCAAATTGGAATTTTTGTGAAATTAACGTTGCTGAAGAATCCTTACTGTGGCAAGATAGATTTAATTTCATTTTGTGTACCATATCTTCCTGGGGTTTGAGATGTTTTGGCACAGCCGTTTTGGTGGTACTGCTGATTCAACACAGGGACTTATTTGACATCAGGCGTTTTTGAAGTTTCTCTCATTCGAATGTTTACTTCATTTTAATCTTTCTCTCCTTCCATCTCTCCCTTTCTCCCTCTTTTTCTTTCTATCTGCATGTTTATATTTCTGCATATGCATGCGTGCGTGCATATGTGTGTGTGTGTGTGTGTTTGCCTCCAGCGCCTAAAATTCCTGTTGCCAAAACAGACAATGTCCACTCAGCTATGTTGTTGAATCATCTGTGCACAAATGGCTGTGCCTTATCATCTCATTCTGATCCTCCTGTGTTTAAGCATATATATATATATATATATATATATACATACACATAAACATATATATACATATACACACACACACACCCATATATATATATATATATATATATGTTCATGTGTGTGTATATATACATATATATGTTCATGTGTGTGTATAAATACATATATATATATATGTATATTTATATATACACACATGTTCATGTGTGTGTATACATACACATATATATATCTCACACACATATGTATACACACACACTTGGTTTAATCTTCTTCCAAGAACATATGCTTCTACTGACCCTTTATTTAAATGAACAGCAGCAAAGTTTTGTTGTTCTGGAGCCTCTAAAATCAAATGTATTGGTTTTACAGGTCATCACTATAATTATGCTTACATCCAGTATTCATTTCTTGGCCGCATAAATGCCTCTAAAACCCCTTATATTGTTTGACAATTTTAACTGTGAAATCTCGTCATGAACTACAGTTATAATGAACTAGCAATAAATCTACTGGGATATAACAATAATGATATTACAATGATTGTTAAGACGGTGAGCTGGCTGAATCATTAGCACATCAGGCAAAATGCTTAGCAGTATTTCGTCCACCTTTTATGTTCTGAGTTCAAATTCTGCCGAGGTCAACTTCGCTTTTTATCTTTTCAGGGGTTGATAAAATAAGTACTAGCTGAGTACTGGGGTTGATGTAATCGACTTACCCCCTTCCCCGAACTTGTTGGCCTTGTGCCAAAATTTGAAATCAATGTTACACTAATTGCAAAAAAAAATAACTTTTCAGCACTCTTTTGTGGACAGAATATAACATGGAGTGGCAAACATTTTAGGTGCTTCGTCTACCTGTACTTACCTGTATGGGCAGAAAACTTGAGAATTAGCTGAAATATAGACATGGAATGGATCAAATCTCAGTATTCGTTAAAACCGACTTTATGGATAAAACCAGTGTCGCCATCGCAATGTCTCTTGGTATTTTTCACTAAATTTGACTGTGAACAATAATTGCTCATTCTCACTTATACGAAGAAATGTTCCTCAGTATGTTAGCAATATGTGCAATATGTATCGTATAAGAGATATTTCAAGAGACTGACAAGAAAACGGTGGCAGAAAAAGTCCTCCATAATGATTATAAATGAAATGGTTTCACAATGGGCTAAGATGTGTTTCTGTTGGAAACATATTATCAACTGGTTGGTACATGTGTTAAGTGAAGTGATTAAGGAGAGGAAACTGAAAGATAAAGTATTCAATATGGTAACTGAGTTAGGGTAGCAAGCTGGTAGAATTGTTAGTGGCGAGCTGGCAGAAACGTTAGCACGCTGGACGAAATGCTTAGCGGTATTTCGTCTGCCGTTACGTTCTGAGTTCAAATTCCGCCGAGGTCAACTTTGCCTTTCATCCTTTCAGGGTCGATAAATTAAGTACCAGTTATGCACTGGGGTCGATGTAATCGACTCAATCCCTGTTAGCATGCCAGGTAAAGTGCTTACTGGCATTTTGAGATCAAATCCTGCTGAGGTTAACTTTGCCTTTCATCCTTTCGGGGGTTGATAAAATAAGTACCAGTTGAACACTGGGTTTGGATGCAATTGATTAACTCCTCTCCCAGAATTGCTGGCCTTGTGCCGAAATTTGAGACCATGGTTTATAGATTCAAAGGCGGCACGCTGGCAGAATTGTTAGCACACCAGGCAAAATTCTTAGCCATATTTATATATATATATATATGCAATGGTTTTTGGTAAGCAATTTCAATTTTTACAATTCTGTAAATAATATTCTATAAGCATTAAAGCTTAGAGGTAACCACTGTG